>NC_067486.1:32210858-32510858 GCF_947179515.1 Apodemus sylvaticus | reverse complement strand
ATAAAGGAGTCTGTCTGCAAGGGAAGCTGGAGGTGAAAAGAGGAGAGAGGTACTTGCATAATCATAATCCAGTATTTTCACATCTACAACAAACGTATTATCCTTGAGAGATTACTTGCTCCATTGATTTTAATAAGTATTTTAAAGGGAGGCAAGGTGGCATTATTCTTCCACAAAAATTCAAGGCTCTGGAGAAAAACACTTTCTCCCATGGAAATGAGCAATTTCATGAACCTTCTAAAGAGCATATGGTCCCCACTAATCTAGCAACTTAATCCTGTCCTTCGGGTCTCTTATTCTATTTCAGGTTATCTATCCTTAGCCTCAAGCCAGGACTAGCACTAAGCCATGTAAGACAGATGGGTTTCTACCCAGTCAAGATTTCCCAGGAAGTCATTTCCACAGCCTCTCACCATTAATCAAAGTAAGCAGCCCAGAACTCAGGAGCAGAGCAAAATGCCACATGTAGGTACAATTTGGTACACTTTTAGGTGGCTAAGAAGCAATGCAACTTTTCCATTCAATAAAAAATAAATTCAAAATGGTCAAAAGCTTATTGCAGCTCATATGATTGCAAACCACGAACTGTGTCTTGAAATGCATCTGCACTATATATATATATATATATATATATACTTACCATAAGTTATACTTATGAACATTAAAAGACATGGAGGAGTACAGAGTGGAAGAAAACCATCACTTTTTGTTTCTTACTCAGCTTATGCATTTGTTGTCACTCTTGGTCTTCTTGGTTTTGATGGGTATCTTGACAAGTGGTCAGAGGCAGGTTCACAAATATTTTCTCCAAGACCTCACAGTGGCACACAAAAGCCCTCAAATTTAGGAATGCATCCAGGCAGTTGGGATCAAACATCTGGTTAAGACATCACAGGTGAGAAAGAACACAGACTTGAGGGGTTTTGCTTTTGATTTTGTTTTTTTCTGGAAAGTATGTTTTATTCGTGATTCAAATACTGAGACTTCAGCCTTTCCTGGTTTTAGGTGTAGCAGAGGAATACCATTTGCATATGGAAACCCATTATTCAGTTCTCTGTTGTAGCTGGTATTTGCTACTTGATGAGTTCTCTTTTCTTCCACTCTTCTTTAATCCTTTTCCACCCATTCAACCTCATAACCCTATAGTAGAGAAAAAAGGATTCAGGGGAAAGGGGATAACATTATCATTAGACTACCTGATGATTAGAGGGGTTGAGTTCCTTGGGTCAAGTTTGATCTTCACCACCAGGATATCTAATTTCTTCATGTTGCTGGTTCTTCTTTGCTTCTTCGTGCACAACTTTTTTATAAATCACAACCTACAAAACCCAAAAGAAACCAACCATCAACTGCGCCCCCCCAACCACTCTGCTTCAGGTCCTAACATTTATTATATACATTTTGAAAAATCCTCAGAAGGTAAACATCACTTCATCACAGAAACTATCTTCAGTTGGCAAAATCGTGTCCCCGGAAGAACATGAGGAAAATCATAATCAGCTTCAGTGGACAGTCTAAAGTAGCCCAATATCCCACACATGGGATTAAACAAAAAATATTCTTATAATATTTCTGTGTTTTTTAAGGAAGTCAAAGTTCTCACTATACACCAGAGTATCCAGTAGTACCTCTTCTTCATCATCACCACAAATGCTGTATTTGTGAGCAGTAAAGAACAAGGTGTCATTATGCAGGGTAGATTGTTCTTTACAACCAAAGTAGGACAGCTTAGCAAAACCCAGACCTAATTGGAAATTCACAGATAGTCCTAGGCTTTGGTCTCAGTTAACTCACTGAGAATTTTACATATATGTGTGTCATGTATTTTTATTATATTAAGTCTCACTCTTCCACTTACTTCTCTCAGGTACACCCTGTCTCAGCTTCATGTTACCTATTTTATTTTCATAACCACAAAAGCCTAGTTTCTGCTGCCCATATATTTATGGGTTTTGGGCCATAGGCTGAAGTGTACTAGACCTACTGGGGACCACATCCTTAAAGAAAATGATTCCCTGTTTCAGCAGCCATCAACCCTCAGTAACTCCTCATGTTAGATGTCAGGCTTGTGAGTTCCTCTCCACCTCTATGCTAAGATGCTGACTGGCTTTATCTTATGCAATCACCATTGTCATGAGATCTTTTTCAGTGATCCTGCCAAGTCCAGGAGAAACAATTTAGCTCTAGTCTCCCTTGACCTATGCTTTGTTCAATCTTTCTGGCCCCTTCTTAAAGGATAATCCCTGAGCCTTGGGGGTAGAGGGAGGAAGTATGATATAGTTGTGCCAATTGTGGCTGAGCACTAACTACAAAGACACCCATTCCCATGAAACAGGGTGAAAATAAAGTACATAGTTTTTAAGTCTTCTCACCAGTGAGGCATAGTGGCAAGCATCTTTAATCCTAGTAGTTGGAGGCAGAGGCATGCGGACCTCCAATTTCAAGGCCAGCCTGGTTGTAGAATAAGCTCTAGCACACTAAAGTCTACACGAAGAAACCTCTTCTTAAAAAAACAGAACAAAAGACTACTCATAGTGTATCCTCATTCTGCTGAGTTTTTTTACAAATAACAAAAATGTTACTTATAATGATACTCTGTCACCATTGGCATTATATGTCTGTGTCTCTTACCACATCCAGGTTGAATGTGAGTGAATCCTCCAAAACATACTTTTTCTCACCATTGATAGCCATTCTCAAATCCAAGACATCTATATGAGAAAGAACTCATGCAAACTTATGCTTGTCTCTACCCAGTGTAATATGAACAATATCAGACTTCATTGATACAACTGTCTGATAACATAGTATATGCTATAGTTAAGACATTAAATATCTGACTTCTGCAGTCAGATAGTTTCTTTCTGTCTCATAGAACTCTTGGGAGGTGACATTTCTTCTCTTCTTTATTTTTACCTGTCAATACTTGATGAACAGGTATCCATGCTGGTTTCATAAACTGAAAATCTTGTATGTATGAGCCAAAATTAATTTTTTCCTTCTAAATTTTCTACAATAATGAAACATGCCTCACATTTACTAATAGAGTTCAAGAAGTGTACATGGTATAATACATCAATCACATGCTGTGATGTAGAAACTATCTGATAAACTAAGAAAATTCATCCAAAATTTGATAACTGGAAAAAATTAACAATTAAGATAAGCAGAAATAACAATAGATAATAAGTGTATGGGGTGTTTTACTATGTTTAAAGTTTTACTTTAGAAAGGTTCATCTTCCTCCTATTATGCAACAAAACAAAGGGTGATCTGTGAACACATAATTCAAAGTTGCATTTGTTCTTCATATCATTGTAAAAATATAAGCTCTCTAATATTAGAACGTTTAACAAACTGGATTGTGGATCACCACTTTCCCTTTCTTTCATTATTATTTATTTATTTAATTGTCACATTCCAGATTTATTCCCTCCTCCACCCCTGTCTGTCCATCCTCCAATTCCATACCTCCTCCCTGCTCACCTGTCTCCACAATGATTTTTCCCCACTCTAACTCTGCACCCCACCTGACCTTTAAACTCTCTGGGGCCACCAATTTCTTGAGGGTTAGGTGCATCATCTTTGATTGAACACAGACCTGGCAGTCCTCTACTGTATGTGTGTTAGGGGCCTCATATCAGCTGGTGTTTGCTTCCTGTTTGGTGGTCCAATGTTTGGGAAATCTTGAGGTCCAGATTGATTGAGACTGCTGGCCTCCTACAGGATCACCCTCCTCCTCAGCTTCTTTTAGCCTTTCCCTAATTCAACTACAGGGGTCAGAAGCTTCTGTCCATTGGTTGGGTGCAAATATCTGCATCTGACTCTTTTAGCTGCTTGTTGAGTGTTCCAGAGTGTAGTCATGCTAAGTCACTTTTTATGAGCACTCCCTAGCCTCAGTAACAGTGTCAATCCTCAGGGCCTCCCCTTGAGCTGGATCCCACTTTGGGCTGGACCTTCTTTTCCTCAGGCTCCTCTCCATTTCCATCACTGTAGTTCTTTCAGACAGGAATAATTATGGGTCAGAGTTTTGACTGTGGGATGGCAACCCCATCTCCCATTTGATACCCTGTCTTTCTGCTGGAGGCGGGCTCTCTAAGTTCCCTTTCCCCTAGTATCAAGCATTTCATCTAAGGTCCTTCCCTTTGGGTCCTGAGAGTCTCTCACCTCCCAGGTCTCTGGTACATTCTGTAGGGTTCCCACAACCTCCTACCTCCCAAGGTTGCCTGTTTCCATTCTTTCTGCTGGCCCTCAGGGCTTCAGTATTTTTCCGTCACCTAGTACCAGATCAAGTTGGCCTCTCCCACCTCTACTCCCTCTACCCCATTTTCCCTCCTAGGTCTGTCACTCTATCTCTGTTTGTGATTGTTTTCTTCACCCTTCCAAGTGGGACTGAGGCTTCCTCAATTTAGCCCTTCAACTTGTTGAGCTTTTTGAGTCCTATGGACTGTATCTTTGTATCTTGTAAATTCTGTCCTTTTTTTGGCTAATATCCACTTATTAGTGAGTACATATCATGCATGTCTTTTTGGATCTGAGTTACCACACTCAGGATGATATTTTTCTAGTTCTATCTGTTTGCCTGCAAAACTTAGGATGTCCTCATTCTTAATAGCTGAGTAGTATTCCATTCTGTAAATGAATCACATTTTCTGTATCCATTCTTTTGTCATGGGACATCTAGGTTGTTTCCAGCTTCTGGCTATCACAAATAAGGCTGCTACGAACATGTTCCTGTGTCATGGTGAGGGATTTTTTTGGGTATATTCCCAAGAGTGGTATTGCTGGGTCTTCAGGTAGTTCTATTCCAAATTTTCTGAGGAACCTTTCAAATTTTCTGAGGAACCTCTAGACTGATATCCAGAATGGTTGTACCAGTTTGCAATTCCACCAGCAATCAAGGAGTTCTTTCTCTACATCCTCTCCAACATGGGTTGTTGCCAGAGGTTTTGATCTTAGTCATTCTGATTGGTGTTAGGTGGAATCTCAGGGTCATTTTGATTTGTATTTCTCTGATCACTAAGGACTTTGAACATTTCTTTAGGTGCTTCTCAGCCATTCGAGATTCCTGTACTGTGAATTTTCCATTTGGTTCTATACCCCATTCTTTGATTGAGTTGTTTGGTTTTGGTTTTTTTTTTTTTTTTTTTTTTTTTTTTGGTGGTTAGCTTCTTGACTTCTTCATGTATTTTGGATAATAGCCCTCTATTGGATGTAGGGTTAGTGAAGATTTTTTCCCAATCTGTAGGTTGCCAGTTTGTTTTATTGACTATTTCCTTTGCCTTAAAGAAGCTTTTCAGTTTCATGAGGTCCCATTTATTAATTCTTGATCTTAGAGCATGAGCCATTCAAGTTCTGTTTAGGAAATTTCCCCCTGTGCCAATGAGTTCAAGACTCTTTCCCACTTTCTCTTCTATTAGATTCAGTATCTGGTTTTAGGTTGAGATCCTTGATCCACTTGGACTTGAGCTCTGTGCAAGGTGACAAATATGGCTCTATTTTCATTTTTCTACATACAGCTAGCCATTTAGATCAGCACCATTTATTGAAGATGCTTTCTTTTTCCGTTGTATATTTTTGGTGTCAAAGATCAAATGTCTTTAACTCTGTGCTTTTATTTCTGGTTTTTTTTTTTTTTTTTTATTCGATATAATTTATTTACATTTCAAATGATTTCCCCTTTTCTAGCCCCCCCCCTCCCCGAAAGTCCCGTAAGCCCCCTTCTCTTCCCCTGTCCTCCCTCCCACCCCTTCCCACTTCCCCGTTCTGGTTTTGCCGAATACTGCTTCACTGAGTCTTTTCAGAACCAGGGGCCACTCCTCCGTTCTTCTTGTACCTCATTTGATGTGTGGATTATGTTTTGGGTATTCCAGTTTTCTAGGTTAATAACCACTTATTAGTGAGTGCATACCATGATTCACCTTTTGAGTCTGGGTTACCTCACTTAGTATGATGTTCTCTAGCTCCATCCATTTGCCTAAGAATTTCATGAATTCATTGTTTCTAATGGCTGAATAGTACTCCATTGTGTAGATATACCACATTTTTTGTATCCACTCTTCTGTTGAGGGATACCTGGGTTCTTTCCAGCATCTGGCAATTATAAATAGGGCTGCTATGAACATAGTAGAGCATGTATCCTTATTACATGGTGGGGAATCCTCTGGGTATATGCCCAGGAGTGGTATAGCAGGATCTTCTGGAAGTGAGGTGCCCAGTTTTCGGAGGAACCGCCAGACTGCTTTCCAGAGTGGTTGTACCAATTTGCAACCCCACCAGCAGTGGAGGAGTGTTCCTCTTTCTCCGCACCCTCTCCAACACCTGCTGTCTCCTGAATTTTTAATCTTAGCCATTCTGACTGGTGTAAGATGAAATCTTAGGGTTGTTTTGATTTGCATTTCCCTAATGACTAATGAAGTTGAGCATTTTTTAAGATGCTTCTCCGCCATCCGAAGTTCTTCAGGTGAGAATTCTTTGTTTAACTCTGTACCCCATTTTTAATAGGGTTGTTCGGTTTTCTGGAGTCTAACTTCTTGAGTTCTTTATATATATTGGATATTAGCCCTCTATCTGATGTAGGATTGGTGAAGATCTTTTCCCAATTTGTTGGTTGCCGATCTGTCCTCTTGATGGTGTCCTTTGCCTTACAGAAACTCTGTAACCTTATGAGGTCCCATTTGTCAATTCTTGCTCTTAGAGCATACGCTATTGGTGTTCTGTTCAGAAACTTTCTCCCTGTACCGATGTCCTCAAGGGTCTTCCCCAGTTTCTTTTCTATTAGCTTCAGAGTGTCTGGCTTTATGTGGAGGTCCTTGATCCATTTGGATTTGAGCTTAGTACAAGGAGACAAGGATGGATCAATTCCCATTCTTCTGCATGCTGACCTCCAGTTGAACCAGCACCATTTGTTGAAAAGGCTATCTTTTTTCCATTGGATGTTTTCAGCCTCTTTGTCGAGGATCAAGTGGCCATAGGTGTGTGGGTTCATTTCTGGATCTTCAATCCTGTTCCATTGATCCTCCTGCCTGTCACTGTACCAATACCATGCAGTTTTTAACACTATTGCTCTGTAGTATTGCTTGAGGTCAGGGATACTGACCTCAAATTCTATTCCATTGATCAACGTGTCTGTCTCTGTACCAATACCATGCAGTTTTTATCGCTATTCCTCTGTAGTGACCCTTGAGCTGAGGACTGGTGATTCTCTCAGCCATTCTTTTATTGTTAAGAATTGTTTTCCCTATTCTGGGGTTTTGCCTTGCCAGATGAATTTAAGAATTGCTCTTTCTATATCTTAAATTTCTGTCTTCAGAGACTTGAAGTTATTGTCATACAGGTCTTTCACTTGTTTGGTTAGAGTTAGCCCAAGACATTTTATATTATTTGTGACTATTGTGAAGGGAGTTATTTCCCTAATTTCTTCCTCAACCTGCTTATCATTTGTATAAAGGAAGGCTACTGATTTATTTGAGTTAATTTCATATACAGCCACTTTGCTGTAATTGTTTATCAGCTGGAGAAGTTCTCTGGTAGAATTTTTGGGGATCTATATACATCATCTGCAAATGGTGATTCCTATATTTCTTCTTTGCCAATTTGTATCCCCTTGATCTCTTTTTATTGTCTTATTGTTCTAGCTAGCACTTCTAGTACTATATTGAATGGATATGGGGAGAGTGGGCATCCTTGTCTTGTCCCTGACTTCAGTGGAATTGCTTCAGGTATGCCTCCGTTTGATTTAATATTGACTGTTGGTCTGCAATAAATTGCCTTTGTTATGTTTAGGTATGGGCCTTGAATTCCTGATCTCTCCAATACTTTTAACATGAAAGGTTGTTGTACTTTGTTAAATATTTTTTCTGCATCTAAGGAGATGATCATGTGATTTTTTTCTTTGAGTTTGTTTATATAGTGGATTATGTTAATGTATTTTAGTATATTGAACCAACCTTGCATCCCTGGGATGAAGCTTACATGATCATGGTGAATGAAGGTTTGAGTGTGTTCTTGGATTTGGTTTGCACGAATTTTATTGTGTATTTTTGCATTGATATCCATATGCAATATTGGTCTGAAGTTGTTTTGTTTGGACCCTTGTGTGGTTTTGGTATCAAAGAAATTGCAGCTTCATAGAACGAGATAGGTAATATTCCTTCTGTTTCTATTTTATGGAATTTCTTGAGAAATATTGATGTCAGGTCTTCTTTGAGTCTGGTTGAATTCTGCAATAAATCCATCTGGCCCCGGGCTTTTTTTGGTTGGAAGGTTTTTTAATGACTTCTATTTCTGTGCAATATGGGCCTATTTAGATAGTTTACCTGCTCTTGATTTAACTTTGGTATGTGGTATCTGTCTAGAAAGCCATCCATGTCATCTGGATTTTCCAGTTTTGTTAAGTATAGGCTTTTATAGTAGGATCTGATGATCTTTTGAATTTCCTCTGTTTCTGTTGTTATGTCTACCTTTTCATTTCTGATTTTGTTAATTTGGATGTTATCTCTGGGCTCTTTAGTGAGTTTGGCTAGGGGAGATCTCCACTTTCCTAAAGATGTGACACTTTAATAGATTTCCTCATGTTTTGGTGACACCTCCAACCTTAACATTATGTTTGTTGCTACTTCATAACTGTAATTTTAATACAGTTGTGAATTGTAATGTAAATACTTGTGTTTTCCAGTGTTCTCAGGCAGCGCTTAGGTTAGGTCCTTTGAACCCCCAAGGAGGAGGGGATGCAATTCACAGGTTGAGAACTACTGACTTAATATTTAATGATGACAGTGACACTTGTCTTTTTTACCCTTAATGAACCAGTATTCTATGGAAAATTAATAGTACAAAGGCTTATATTTAGAATACCTTACTGAATTATTCAGAGAATATTGATGTTATGGTGAAACTTCTGTAGAAAAGGTAGCATCCACATCATGGTGATAAACAATACTATGATTCAAGATCAATGTAGAGTACTCTTGTGAACATGATCTCAACTATATTACTAAGCTAATTCTGAATAAAGTGTGTATGCATTCATATACACAGAGAAGTATGTAGACTCATTTATAGATAGTTAACACATGCATATTCATACATAAAAACATGTGTTCGTGTATAATTAAGTACAAATGTGGAGTCTCATTTTAAATAGTCAAACTGGATATATGGCCAGTCAGTCTAGTATTTTAAGTTATAAATTCATCAAAATAAATATGTATACATTAGTTAATATGTCAGGATAGTTATTGTCAGCTCTTAATGGCAAATTCTGCACTATATTTAGTAAATTCTTATCAAATATGAGTAACACTTTCATGAGCCAATAGTTATGATAGAAACTATAACTATTCATAACACCATGAGAAAAATATATAATCACCCTTATGCAAGTGGGAAATTAATTCCTGGCATTGTTTTCAATTGTGAACTCATGGAAGTAAAGATTTTCTACATTTTAATATTTTTCTGTGCAAACTTTCTAATTCTTAATGATGCATACCCCTTGTTTTGGCTAATTGTCTATTTTGTTCTTGGTATTGTTTAAGGTAAATGCTTATTTCTTTCAATTCAATTTTCAAACATTTTAAGGTAATTCAATATGCCTATTTTGTCCATCCCTCAAATATCTGAGCAGAAGCAAAGGGGGAAAGCTTCTTTCTCTTATTCAGGCTTTAATTATACAATGTGAACTAGCATTATATTGAAGAAAAGCTTTCCCTCATGTTTGTTCATGCCGAGACTGCTATATTAAATATAAATTCCTCCCTCTGGGATTGGATGGACTTTAGCTGAGTGTGATGCATTTTCTTCCTTGGAAATTGTTTTGGGATTCTTTAAGATGAAAGATCTATATAAAAGATATTATTATTGGTTAGCTGTCTTGGCTCCTTGATTCCTGTATTGACTATTTCTCCAAAGTAATTTTCATTAAACCTTACACAGTTACACTGCTAGAACTTCACCTCTTTGTGTTCTTTTCCCTCAGCAAAATCAGATTCAGAAATGAATAAGCAAAGGGCATGCTTTCTTTAGTAGATTTAGGAAAGCAGGTGGGAAATCTTGTAACCTGACTTTTTATTTTTCCTTCATGTATTCGCTTTCAAGTTCCTCAATCTGATATAAAGGACATGGTAGCCTCTAATCACACTCTAATCTCTACTGGTCTAAATCCAAATAATTTCTTCCTACACCCTGCTCAGTTGATACTTAAATCCCTTATTATTCAATGATCCTATTTTTAAACTCTGCTTGGGAAAGCAGTGGTGACTTTTGATGCTAATCCTATTCAGTCCACTGACTCTATAGCCTTCAGGGAAATAGCCAAGTATTTTTAATGGGGTAAATATACAGCCAGGCACATCATAAAAGAGAAAGGGAAGCAAAGTTAGAATTTTCAAAACCTCAGATGATAATAAAAATAGAACTTTTATATTAAAGCTCCAGCATACTTACTCCGATGAGTTATCTACCCATTCCATTAAAAATAACAAGTTAAACCCTTTAGTCACAGACTTTATTGGAAAGGCTGTAGAATAAGCATTTGATTTTACACTTGAAATGCGACTTAACTTTACCAAGTAATATACTCAAAGTCTTAATGAATATATTAATTAAATAATGATAATCTTTAGATGGCTCTAGATAATATTAGATGGCTTCTTCTTACATTTATAGTCAGAAGTTTTAAAAAGCCAAGGGGACTAAAAGACAGAACAATTCATAGCAGAGAAAACTTCATATTGAGAGAGAGAACATCTGCTCATACATTTAAAATTTTTATAGCTGCTTGTCAAACAAGTAAATATACAACATTTTAGTAAATGAACAGGTTGGTTTTTCAAAAGATAATAAATATAACATAAACTAATACCTTTTCATCATCGATAATGCAGTAACAGCCACTTTTGCTCAAAGAGTCCAATGCTATTCTTCCTTCTTGTCATGAAAACAGATAAAATATTGGTCCTTTATTTCATTTTTCTTTATGTATCCCTGCTGGTCCTTCTGCATGCTAAGATGTCCTTTTATTCCTTATCTACAGATTGGCATTTTCAACTATCAAGTCTATAACTCTAGTAAACTCCTACATAATATTCTCTCCCTTCCTAGTAACTCCTTACTACCTGTTTATTCTGAAATGAAACTTACCTTTGTGATGGCAGTAATCACACTGGTTTCTAATCGTATATTTATTTACAATTTCTTCTTTATTGTTACAATGTGGTTTTATGACATCAGGATTTATAGCACATGAAAGATTTTAACACAAGCATCCTGAAACTCCAGTTATGAAGAAATTGTATGACTGGCTTTATCATAAATTCTTATAGCATGATATGATAATAATATTTAAATATAAGGTTATATTAGTTACTTTTGTATTACAGTGATAAAACATTATAACCAAGGCAACTTATGACAGAGTTTATTTGTAACTTTAGCTACAGAATGAAGAGTACCCCATGGCAGGGAATTGTGGCCCCAGGTGGCAGTCCTGACACGAGGGAGAACTGAGAGGTCACATTGTGAACTGCAAGCAGGAAGCAGAGAAAACACTGGGATTATGGTATCACTAAAATCTCAAAGTCCATTCCAAATGACATATTCCTTCCAGCAAGGCCATACCTCCTGAACCTACCCAAGCAAACATCAATTGGAGATGAAGTATTCACATGGTCAAGACTGTGGGAGATAGTTAATTCAAACCAACATAGAGATTAAATGTACAAATAAGATAAAATAATTTTTCTATACTATTAAGCAACTATTACAATGTGGTTTTGAGCCCAGGTTTGTAAACAGAAAATCTCCATTTGAATTATACTTTCTTTGTCACTGTACATAGGCACTATTAAGGAAAATCGATTCTCCCTTGAGCTCATGCTCTTATGTTAGGGCATAATGATTACTTATGTCTGATTTTCAACTGCTCTTACAATGAATTAAAATCTTCTACATATCTAATACAACACATACACACACACACATACACCTGTATTAATGAGACATATTTTTTTCCTACACTGAAAACTAAAATAGTCTAATTCTTTCTTTCTACTTAAGATATTAACTATAACAATTAAGTAGGTTAAAGCTTTATTTTCTTTTAGTGTTTTAAAATTTTTTTAATTTCTTTACTCATTCACATAATGCGGCACATATATGGAGGTCAGGGAACAATTACAGAAGTTCGTAAAAGGAAGGAGTGATTAAGCCTATGGTGTTTTGTTTTTTCCTTCCAGAGAACACACTTTAGGACCTTACACTACAGCAAGTTCCTCTACATCCCAAGAATGTTTGGGGCAGGTGATCAAAAATTTAACTTAGAAGGTTTAGTGGGACATTTCAGATATAGACTACAAAAGTAAATTTTGAACAACTGTCAATTAGAGAAGAAATAGATCAGGATTAAAATGCAAATTTTAAAACATAAAAGATATATAAAGTTGTAAATTATTTTATTTTTGTTAACTATATATTCTACAGTTGAGAAAATAATTTGATTATAGAAAATTTCAAGACTATGCAATAGCATTTAACATTAAATATATTTTTCTAAGCAGTTTTAGAATATATGCTAGTGAAATGAAAATTAACATAATAAAATATAAAGAAAAATAAGTGTGATAAATGATTAGCAATTTTGACAGTTCAATATCACAGAAAAGTGGTAAGAAAAAAGTTAGAAATTTTATAGCTATTGAGTAAATCCTAAAAAATAAATCAAAATTATCAATATTACACACATGTAATTGATGATATATGAATATATGTGAGTGATACATATCATTAATATATATGGTATACAGATGTCCCATTATTATTGATGTATATGCATATATATAATTATTGTTGGGGGACTTATAAAGTTTCATCACTTAGGTAGCAGAATCAGAAAAATTAAGTTCTGTCTAGGCTGGAGCCTTTCTCTTAAGAATAAGACAAGTATTTATTACACAGTTGATTTACTTTTTGCCTTTTGAATATAATTTGATAGACATTTTTTTGACTCTGAATCTTGGGGAAAAATAAATATAATGTGATTATAGAATCATCACTATTTATATCAGAGAAAGAAGAAGGGGCATGGGTAGGAAGAGACGGTAAAAATCAGAAAGAGGAATGTGTATGTGTATGTAAATGTTCTCATTAGACCAAAAACACACACACTGATGAAGAAAAAGGCGAGGAGAGGTATTAGCTTTGTAGGTCATAAGTCTGTGAAAGGTATCAAGTTAGAAATGTGTCCATGTGGCCAGCCCTTGAATACCATTCAAATGAGTGAACGCATTCATTGAGGAGGTATGTGTGTTCATGGTCCTTCAGCGCAAAGGCATGCTAAAAGCTTTGTTTGTTTAGGTAGAGAATGTACGTGTTCACATGACTGCTTGCACCCCTCACAACCAGACAAAAACTCAATTATCATTTAAGATCCAGCAGCTTCCAAAGCAGGACTGCTGTAAAATTCTTAGTTCAGTATTATGATTATGATTAATTTTATGTGTTGAGTTTGCTAGGTTACAAAATTCAGATATTTATAAAAAATTTGGAAATATTGATGCGAATGTATTTTCGAATGAGACTAACAGTTCTCCAAATATGTTTTCAGAACAGTAAATTACCCTACATGTTGTAGAGAAGGATTATGTCCTTAACTAAAACCTATAATAACAGGATTCATTTACCTAAAAAGGAGATTTTCGTTATTCTAGTGTTTCAAGTGCAAGCACTTTCTGGATCTGCAACCTGCTCTCCAAAGTGTGGTCCAGGAATCTCCTCAATCACAGGAGACAATTTCTCAAAATAAATATGTGGATATGGGTATACTACACTGATATTGTATTTCCACAGGGCGCTTTTTTTTAACAGGTTGTTTAATTGGTGATATTGAAAGAAACATGTAGACCATTGTGAACTAAAGCCTTATAATCTAGACCATAACCACTTGCAGGACAATAAAACATCTGAAGTATAACTTACACTTACACCTTCTGGCAAACATCTCAATGGACAAGAGCAAATAAAAACAATGATCAACTGAACTAGGGTTGGGGGGGACCCACTAGAGAGCACAAAATGTCAGTTTCAGAGGAATACACTGTATGTAGAATTAATAATCTTAAATAGAAAATAACTATGTTTCATATTAATACAGACATAAAGAACATGAATTCCTACAAGGAAAAACACTATGAAGGAGAGTTATAACACAGCGAACAAATACAAATTAAAATATAGAGAAACTGGGGAAAACAAGCAACTGTGTGTTTGTTATACTCAACATTATAAATAGTTGAACAGAGAACTGGAGAACTGGGTCACTGCACTAATTAGCTTGAAAGCAACTCACTCACGGAAAGATGTAAAATGTGACAGGATAATGAAAAGATGTTAAGGCTAAAATGAGACAGATAATTTAACAATGCTTATGTTCCTGAAGGGAAGCGTGGCAATAACACAGCAGAGCACACAATCCCTCACGACGTCATATATTCTTTATCACATCTTAGTGAAAGGTCTTCATGCTAATGAAAAGATGCTAAAGAGAATGAACACTCATTTGCAAAAGAAGCGCACTTACATTCACACTTGTATTCTCAGTTACACGGTTGTAAGGAAAAATGATCAATCTTCAATGTGTTAAGTGAAAACATGTATAGTCTCCTATATTCTGAGAAACTTGCACTCAACAGTATTCAAAATAGAATATCCAGTGGAAATGGTATTGACTTTTCATAGACATTGATCTGTGATTCAGATAGTATGTGCCAAAAATATTACATTAAAACTTTAAAATGAATGCATATCAGTTGAAGATTAATTTTCTAGTACTTTATTTATATAAGGATGATAGGGAACCTGTGAAACAGTGTTAATTATTTAAATTGCTAGGTGCTAGGTTAAAACTTAAACTAGTTTACTATGCAAAGCAGAAATAACTACAAATAAATAGAGATTATAAAATAAAGAACTAAACAGGACAAAAGACAGAAGGAAACACATTTACCAACATTATAATATCCTTTTATTCTTTGTTAATTGTATTCATGCTATTCATTTGCTGTTATTTTAAGGATGTACATTAAAAATTAATAAAAATTGACCTTCAAAAAGCAAATCTCAACAAATTGCAAAAATGTCATTATCATACTGGCTATATTATCTGGCCACAGAATAATTAAGGAATCAATAATGATAATAATAAACCGTTATCATTGGGAATTTGCACAGCGTGCTTAAAAATTACTCATACATTAAAATAGATCTTAAATTGCAAGTGAAAGAACACTGGGGACTCAACAGTGAAGTCCATATACATCTGAACCTGCAAAATGCTGCTGAAAATATGTAGAACTCCAGTGAAGGAAGCCAATAGACTACGACTTTATAACTGCAAAGACCAAAAACAATGTTGTATTGTGTTAAAAATAAAATAAATCAGCCAGTCCATTTGTGTAACTCTGTGTGTCCCAACTATGTCAAGACTTGTAGATTTTAAGTTTCCATGCCATTGAAAAGATTGCCTCTTGGGCAAATATTATTCACCTTTATTGACAACTAATCAAAAGTATCTAGGCATACCTATTTTCAAGAAAATGTCTCAAAAGTGCATTGTATTTTTCATATATTAACTGCTTTAGACATTAACCTACTTATGAATACAGAGTCCAGTGAAAACTTAAAGTCAATCGTTACACAGACAACACTGATTAAAAGCAGTATGTCACACAATAAATACACAGTCATGATTCTGGTAAGGGATTTGTCTAGTAGAGTTGGGATTGATAAGTATGAGAGTAAAGGAAAAAGGGTACAGGGGAGAAGGTAATCAATACATTATATACATGGATGAATTTGTTGACCAATGAGCTTAATATTTTAAAAATAAAACTTTTAAAGGATAGAATTTCTACATTAAATTATTCAGTTCTCTCCTTATATTTTCCTCTTTTGTGCTTCCTTTCCTGATCACAAGTAATAGTTGTACTGTGGATTACTATTTCTGTGAAATAATATATTAAGGCTGGAAATTGCTTAGTGGTTAGAAGCACTGGTTGTTCTCCCAGATGGGTTTAATTCCTAGCGCCCACATGGCAGCTCACAAGCATGTGTAATTTCAGTTTAATTGGATAGTATGACCTCTTCTGTCCCTCACAGGAACCAGACACACATATGGTACACTGACACATATGTAAACAAAAGACTTATGTCTTACGGTTTCATTGCTGTGAAAGGACCACATGACCAAGGCAACTTTTATAAAGGAAAGTATTCAGTTGGGGCTGGCTTAGAGTTTCAGCGATGTAGACCATTATACTCATGGTGGGAAGCATGGTAGCATGTAGGCAGATATGGTGCTGGAGAAGGAACTGAGAGTTCTACATCTTGATCTGAAGGCAGCCAGAAGGAGACTGTATTTCATAGGTAGCCAGCAGGAGACTGATTCTAATCTAGTGGAGCTTGAGCACTAGGAAACCTCAAAGACTACCTCCACAGTGACACACTTCTTCTAACAAGGCCACACTTCCTCCAGTGATGCCACACCTCCTAATAGTACCACTCCCTATGGCCAAACATTCAAATATATAAATCTATGGGGGCCAAACTTATTCAAACTACCACATTCCACTTGCTGGCCCCCATAGCCTTTTGCCCATAACCAAATGTAAAATGCATTTAGTCCAACTTCAAAAGTTGGACTATCAGTTTCAACAATCTATAGTCTATCAGTTTCAACAATTTTTAAAAGTCAAATATTCAAAGTCTCTTCTGAGATTCATGCAATCTCTTAATTATAATCCCTATAATATCAAAATCTAAAAGCCAATTACATACTGCCAACATCACAGGGTATATGTTACCACTCCAAAATGTCATAGTAAGGAAATACTGGACCAAAGCAGGACAAAAAATCTCCAGCTGGGTAAACTCCAAATGCTGTATCTATATGTCTGATGTCCAATTCCTTTCAGCTTTGTTGACTGCAAGAGATTTATTTCAGGCTTGTTAGAATCTTCCCTTGGTAAGTAACCCACAGCTCTGGCATATCTAACATCTTGTTGTATTCAAGGAAACTTCAAATATTCAGCTTCTTTTTCCTATGTCTGGGATATGCATATGATCTTTTGGGCTCCCCGAAGGACTTGGTAACTTTTCCAGCTCTGCCCTCTCTAGCATATTAGGCTCTGGCTGACTCTACTGCTGCTACTGTTCTTGGTGGCCATCCCATGGTATTGGCATCTCCAATATGCTGGGGAGCCCTACCCCTGCATCTAGGCTACACTAACATCAGTAGACTCACTTCATGATGCTAAGCTTCAACTTCAACCGCCACTAACGTTTCATCTTCACTAATGACCTTTACTGACCTCTCATACTAACAAGACTTAACTGCTCTCCTTGATTTCTTTATGTCTTCAAAACCAGTACCATCTGGGTGATTCTTACACATTACCAAGTCTGGCTGCCAGCACAAGATACAACTTTGGCTTCTTGGGAACACAGCTTCTTTGTGCTCTTAGAAAACACTTCCCAGAAAATCTCACTTCAGTGATGCTGGTCTCTTCTTAATCATCAGTAATTTCTTAGTTCTGCCTAACCAGTATCAATTATCCCAGCAGGGTTTCATTGCTGTGAAGGGACAACATGACCAAGACAACTTTTATAAAGGAAAATAATTAGGGCTAGCTAACAGTTTCAGAGGTTTAGTCTATTATAGTCATGGCAATCTCTGGAATGTATGAGTTATTGATACCTATATTATATGGGGAAAACAAGTGAACACTTATACAAAGGAGTGAGAATCCTTTACAGTTTTGAACAAATTACAAATTTTGAAAGGATGTGATTATTCTATCTTATCAGACAGACTTCATATGCAAATTCTTTTACCCTCACATTAGGGAAGCAAGGGATTCATTAGTACAAAAGAAAATCTTTCTAATTGGAATAAGCTAAATCAAGGGAGCTATAATATACACAAATCTTGAAACACAATCACTTACAAACAAAAACATGAATCAGTAGCATTATATCTAAGTGAATATTATAAGGCACTTTATGCATATGTTTAATGCTTATATTTTGCTAAAAATATGAGTGAGAATGGAGTCACCTATTAGTTACTGGTTTGTAATTATCTTGGAATTAGTTACTTCTCTCATTGGTATGTCAAAATTCATGATAGAAGCAACAGGGGCAGGAAGCATTTATTCTTAATTAGTTTGAAAGCCCATCACAACAAAGAAAAAAGATTATTCAGCTGGGTCCCATCAAATAGTGGAGGAATGAGGAGTAGAGTTTGGGCTGGAGGAGGGATAACTTAGCAGTCCTCACACCTAGCTCCCAGAGGGGGTGGGGTGGGGGTGGGGTGGGGGAGGGGGTGGGGATGGTGGGGGGGGTGGGTTCCATTTTTTTTCATAGAGGGCTTATGGGGGGGAGAAGGGGGCTTATGGGACTTTCGGGGAGTGGGGGGCTAGAAAAGGGGAAATCATTTGAAATGTAAATAAAAAATATATCGAATAAAAAAAAGAAAAAAATATCCAATAAAAATGCGCATGGCCCCAATCTGGCCAGTTTATACTGGGGGAAAAAAAGTTCTAACCCTGTAACACACACCAGGAGCCCTGCTGAAATCTCAGCCTATGAAGATTATTTCCCCATTCACACTGTACCATGCAAAGGGCCATTCTCATTTAAATTCTCTGGGTTATTTGGGATGCACCTACTAAACAGAAACTCTTGCCTCACAGAGAAAGAAGACCAAAGATAACTGAGATCTGCAATACTTTAAACGGAAATATAATCTGTTGTGGAACTTTTGCCTGTGGTCAGGAAAGAAAGCATAAAAAAGAAAAGTCTAGGACGTAAAATAAGCTTCAAGTATTCCTGTTGAAATTCTGATGATCGAAAGATAGAAAAAAACCCAAAACAACAGAACAAAACAAAATAATGAGATAGAGCCTAAAACAATAGCCAAGAAGTAAGTGTTTAAAGGTTATTAATAGCTTCACACTTTTAGTTTTTGTATGTGTAAAACTGGTCATGGTTCCTAAAAATTAGTTAACTACAATGTTTAATTTCCTTTGAGGTGAATAAATATATACTTTCATGGATTACTACCTTCATGTTTATTTAATATGAAAAATAAATAAGCTAATTTCATTGTGGTTAGTCATTGGATAGAAACTAAGAAATGACACCCACATTTTGGATTACAATTCTTCTGCAAGAATCTTCATCAGAAAAGGAATGCTAGGATGAATAAATGTCTGCGGATAGAAGATACTGGCTTTCGTATTTCCCCGAAGAGCAAAACCTGAAAACAACTTAATCAAAAAATGATTATTTAAATAAATTATTGCTAAGAAAAGCAATAGCATATTATATCATTGTAAAATAAGATAGATTTCTCAGTGCCAGTATGCACAGTGTACCTGTGATATATTGTTGAGTGAAAATAGTACATACCAGAACCATATGAACAGAACAAGGCAATTTTAAGTTTAAAGAAACTACCTCTTTATATATTCATAGAAAATGTCTAGAAGGATAGACAGGAAACTATTTATAGTAGTTACCTCTGGAACCAGGAATTGGAGTGAGTTTTAATGTGAATTTGCTTATTCTAGTGATACACACTTGTAGTGTTGCATGGACAGACCAGTACTATTTAAGCAACAATATTACTCAATTGAACAGTCACTAGATCAACAAATTACGGATGTGAAAAATTTATCACTACCCATCCAGTAGATACTCTTCATTGTACCCCTGCCGCCCCCAAATCCCTACCTGTAGTTAAATACAACTCCCAGCTTATCCAACATCTGTGCTCAGCTGAACATACCAATCATGTGACTAGTCTCATTTAAAAACTTTTAACTGATAATACGTAATGTCATAAGTAATCTCCAGTAGGGTCCAGTAACTAAAATAAACTTCCTGACAAACATGAATGCTCCATAATCTCATGGACTCATTTCTCCTTCCTTTCTCTTTAGCTCTAAGTACCATTCTCAATTAATGTCTTTCTCTCTTGTTTCACTCAGGAGGTGTAGTGGTTTGAATAGAAATGACACCTAAAGACTCTTGTGTTTAAATGTTTAGCCCACAGGTAGTGACAATTTAGGAGGTGCAGCCTCATGGGAGTAAGTGTGCCATTGTTGGAGGAGATATGTCATGCTGAAGGCATGCTTTGAGGTGTTATATTTTCAAGTGTGGCCAGTGTGTCACAGTTTCCTCCTGTGGTCTGAGGATGAAGATATAGAACTCTAAGCTCCTTCTCTACCACCATGTCTGCCTATATGCCCCACAATAATGGACTAAATCTGTAAAACTGTAAGCCAACACCAATGAAATGTTTTTCTTTATAAGAGATGCAGTGGTGTACTGGCTGGTTTTGTGTGTCAACTTGACACAGGCTGGAGTTATCACAGAGAAAGGAGCTTCAGTTGGGGAAGTGCCTCCGTGAGATCCAGCTATGGGGCATTTTCTCAATTAGTGATCAAGGGGAGAGGGCCCCTTGTGGGTGGTCCCATCTCTGGGCTGATACTTTTGGGTTCTATAAGAGAGCAGGCTGAGCAAGCCAGGGGAAGCAAGTCACTAAGAAACATCCCTCCATGGCCTCTGTATCAGCTCCTGCTTCCTGACCTGCTTTAGTTCCAGTACTGACTTCCATTGGTGATGAAAAGCAATGTGGAAGGTGTAAGCTGAATAAACCCTTTCCTCCCCAACTTGTTTCTTGGTCATGATATTTGTGCAGGAATAGAAACCCTGACTAAGACAAGTGTACAGTAATAAAACTCTAAGACAGTAGGAAGCAAAACAATCAGGAAGAAATTCCTAACAGCTACAGCCAATCTCCCTGCCCATGAATGCTTTCTTGTCAGTTACTAGTGATGAATTATAACCTAAAATCAGTCTTCCCTGTGTGCACTGCTTCCTCCTTCTCTGCTGTTCTCATAAGGACGGAGCCCCCCTCCATTCTCATTTTTGTATTATCACTTAGTAATGCCCATTCACTTGCTTTCAGTAGTATCCCCGTGATCCATAGCTTCCCTTATCTCTAAGCAAGAAAATCAAAACTCAACTCTCTTGGCATCAACCACTGCGACTGTGATTGGTTTTCCTGCCTTCATTCACAGCATGTTGACTGCCATTGTCTTCCAGAGATCTCTCCCTGCTCTGTCTCTTGAGCTCCCTTCAATCACTCTACTGTCTTTACCTCCTCACTAACTGTTTTACACAAGGACTTCTTCCCATTTAGCACCTAGTTTTGATTCCTGATGATTTCCTAGCTTTCCTCTACCTTCTAATACCTTTACCAGTGATCTTGACATTTGTTTAATTCACTAATTTTGCCAGAACTTTAGGTGGCCATATGATTCGTCCCCCTGTCTTGAGATTTCACTCTTTTCTATTGCTTTGACATGCATTTCATGCTGACAAGTCCCACACATGTCACTAACTCAGATGCCTCTGCCAATCCAAATTGCCCACTCATTATTTCCATTTACAAATATCACACTCACCTCCCACTGTGCCTCTACCTTCTGTAGTCTTCACTATTTTAATAAGCAGCAACAAGAATCGAGGCTGCAAATACATTCCACTTAATAGCCAATCCATCAGGAAATGCTTTGTTCTTCTTCAAGCATGCTTAGAACCTGACACTTCCATCATGACTACTTCACCACAAATCACATCAGGGTCGTTGCTTGCCTGACCTACTGGCCTAACTTCTCACTTACATTCTGCTTCCCTTTCTCCCTCACTGACTATTCTCAACAGTCCAGAGTATTTTTTTTTCAAGCAGCCTTTTTCAACCTGTGGTTTTAGACAACAACAATCACGTATCATATATCCTGCATATCACGTATTTACACTAGTATTTGTAACAGTACCAAAATTACTGGTATAAACTAGCAACAAAAAATAATTTTATGGTTGGGGTTAACAAAATATGAAGAACTGTATTAAAGGGTTATAGCATTATTGATGTGGAGAACCACTGTTTTAAAAATAATTCAAATTCCTCAAAATCCTCAGACAGTTTTCTATCTCAGTTATAGTTCTTTTTTTTAAGAGCCAGGTTCTTACCATGACCAAGAGGTCCCTACATGATCTATTTTTCTTTTTATTACTTTTCTGACCTCATCCCCTTCTGCTCTCTTCTGATTCTGTTCATGACTTGTTACTTATTGAACACACTAGACAAATTCCCCCTGGTGCGATCTTTCTACTTCTTTTTCTGCTAGAAACAGTCTTCTACTCCAGGTATACGAAACTTCATTTTCTCGTGTGTGCTTTGATGAGCTTCTGCCTTCTGTTTTCGTTGTGTTTTGCAAATGTCCTTGACTCTGTTCAACACTTCTAACATTTCCTCATCCCTTCCCTGCTTTATCTTTAGCCAAAACCCTCATTCTTGTCAGAAATGTTAGATTTACTTATTGATTTCTTCATAGTAACTATTGAACACAAACTACATACAACAAAACTCTTGATTCTCAGTTTGCATCTGCATTCAGCTCCTGGAATATGCTTGAAAATAATACAAATCGAGTAAACCCTTGCCCTGTTGTCTGTTTATCTTGACAGTGTCTCATTGTGTAGCCTGACCCACACTCAAATTTATCATCTGGTGTTTCTCCATCTCCTCCCAACTCCAACTCCACTGAGCATTTGATTAGAAGCATGCATTATCATATATGAATCAACAAACACCATTTGCTTCATTGTTGTTAAGGTTTATTTATTTTATGTCTGTGTTATTCCTACATGTGTTATGTGCACATGTGTCTACCTGAAGAGGGTATTGCAGAAGACAGAGAGCTGCCATATAGATGTTAGAAACACAACCTAAGTCTTTAGTGCCTTTAACTACTGTACCATCTTTTTAGCCCCAAGTAAAACTGTATGAATCAATAACTAAACATCCAGCTCTGTCAGATACAAGACAAATAATATTTTGGATTAATAAATCAGTATACAATTTAAAACTGTGAATGCCTTTTGCAATCACCAAGAAAAAAAAAAGACATGTTAGGAAATGTTCCATTACTGATTGAAATTAAGAATGTAAAGCCATAAACACTACATTATTTAATCAATAATTAATAGAATAAATTTATTAGCAGGATTTGGTGTCCTGCTGAGAACTTTACTTGCATTTTTAAGTATTTAATTTACACATAATTTTAAATTTCAATAAATTTTTATTTATCATGTGTTTGAACACCAATAGTATAAAGATATTAGGGACCATAAACTATGCAGTATATATTTGCATTTCACTTTTTAAAAACATTTCTTTTTTTCAGTGATGTTAATATGTGATATTTATTTATATACATAAATAAAAAGTACCTAGGCCAAAACTTTTCAAAGAGTCTGCCAGTGTCTTACTAGAAGACTGACTGAAAATCACCATATTATAAGCATGAGATAATTCAAGAATGACTTAAGACGTTTAATTAAATTTAAACTATAATTTCACTCACATATTTTAGGATAGAACTGTTTATTCATAAAATAGAAATTAACATAATATACAGTAGAAAGCCCTAAAGTACACATGGATAAAGTACTGATTTGGTTGTCACAATGGACATTTGTGTTTTGTATCTAATGCCAGAAATAAATGGACAAGCAATTATTAATGGGTATGTGGATAGTACATATTTGTATGTGTGACATGAGTGTTTGTGGGGTTTGTGTGTGTGTGTGTGTGTGTGTGTGTCTGTATGTCTATTTGTGTGTGCTGGTATGCCCTGGTCTGTACACAAGCCTGTGGAGGCTAAGAAATAATGTCAGTCAGCATTGACTTCCTAGGGCTTCCTAGGGCTGGCTAGGAAGCCTGGCTTCCTAGGGCTCTCTGTTGATGAACCCATCTCCACTGTAATACTTGACTTACTAGCACAGGCTGTCACACCTGGATTTATGTAGGTACTGGAGACTTGAGCTCAGGTCCCCATACTTATGAAGTTACCTTCTGAGTTATTTCCTCAGCTCCAAGAAATTATTTAACACTATTGTAATTTCGAATTGAATCCTCAAGTGGGTTTTTAAGAGTTATCATTTTGTCAGTGTTTTTATATTATCACTATATTGCTTAATAAAATACACTAGCACAGAAAAATAATGTTGATTTATTTTGGATCTTAAATTTTAATTAAAAACTTCAGTGAAAGCTAAAGCTAGAAAGTTATTCCCAATTTGTTGCTTTCCCCCAATATAATATTTTTATTAATTATTTTGGAATTTCGTAAAATGCACCCTGCTCAGACTTGCTTTCCATTTCTTCCAGGTCTACCCATCCATGCTTGTATTAACACTCCCACCCTCCACCACACACACACACACACACACACACACAAGAGCAAGTCCAATTTGTGTTCTCCATATGCTCGTCAAACTCCCAGTGACCCTTCCCTTAAGAAGATATAATTTGAAGTTATACTTCATATCTTCAATACAGTTCTTCCGGACTTACTTCAATAGCTTCCATTCAGAACTGTTTCGTGTGTGTGTGTGTGTGTGTGTGTGTGTGTGTGTGTGTGTGTGTAGGTGGGGAGTGAGGAGGGGTTGCCACAGAATCTTTCAGTGTCTCTCATTCTCAGATTCACTTACAAATCTGCAGCCATTGATACCACTGCAGAAGAAGCTTCCTTGCTCTTAGCAGTAGGTGGTGATAGTTTATTTCTCTACCAGTGAAATGAGCCACTTGAAGCTTGATTAGAATATATTAAAGGAAGGTTTGTTTACTGGCAAGCTGCAATCTGGTGGTGGGCAAATTCCCTGGCTCCAAGGACTGAGGCCCTGGAAGTTACAATGGGAAGGGGGTAGGGGTAAGAGAAAGGGGTGCACACAGACACAGGAGGAAAAGAAGGAGAGGAAGAGCGAGGGGGAGGGGACAGAGATGGGGAGGGGAAGGTGATAGAAAAGGTGAGGGAGAGAGAAAAAGGGAGGAGAGAGGAAAAGGGAGAAGACAAGGAAGAGGGAAAAGAAAAGGGAGAGAGAGAAGGTGAGGGAGGACAGGAAGAGGGAGAGGGAGCACTCAAAATGTCTGGATATATAAGGAGGGGCCACTGGGGGAAGGGTATCTCAGCTGCTGGGCTAAAAATTGGTATGCCTGGTAGGGACCCAGGGATGCTGGGGGAACCTAGAGACCAGGTCTTCTTTGACATGTTAAATGTCCATGTTCTCAACCCTGTGTCTCACAAGTAGAAAGCTCACTGATTTTAGTTTCACATAGTAATTAATGTTTGGAGAATGTTAAATTATACAATGACTTTATTTATGCTATACTTTGCAACTTTGAAAGCAAATGTTTACTAAGTGATGCCAAAATGGCTCGAATTAGAATCTTTGAACAGCCCTTAATTAAGTTCTAATATGTTTCCTGAACCAGAATTTTCATTAGTTTTTTTGAGGTTTTAACACACAATTCCATTGTCTATTTACATTCATGGACATTTTTCTCTCTAAAGCCCAAGGTTGAACTTGTAAACTAAGACAGTAAATCATTCCATACCATCTCTTAGATATTACAGAATTTACAAATGCAACATAAAGCAGCCCTTCTCTAGAACTATTATTCATAAACTAAATCCCCAAATGTTAGATTTTTTGTGTTATATTTTTTAAATATGCTAGATTATTATTATAGCATCTAACATATTTATCTGGACCCTCTCATATAATCACAAATGATCAAGAAATTAGCTGCTGGAGGCTGTTTGGCCTATAGATTTTAATCATACAAATCTATGTTGGACTATTGTCACTTACACATTAATATATGAAATAACAGCAATTACAGATTACTCTTACCTAGAATGAACGAGTCATATCATTATATTATACATCCTTAGCACTTCAAATCATAATGAAGCACATTAAACTAAAACAAAAGTAAAATCAAAGACAACCACGAAACAAACAATATATAAACAAAAGCTTAAAAAATAATAACCAAACCAAATCAAATAAACAAATACACACATTACACACATACATATATAGAGATAGAGATAGAGATGATAGAAATAGAGATAGAGATGGAGATGGAGATGGAGATAGGGATAGGGATAGGGATAGGGATGGGGATGGGGATGGGGATGGGGATGGGGATGGGGATGGGGATGGAGATGGAGATAGGGATAGGGATAGGGATAGGGATAGGGATAGGGGTAGGGATGGGGATGGGGATGGGGATGGGGATGGGGATGGGGATGGGGATGGGGATGGGGATGGGGATGGAGATGGAGATGGAGATAGGGATAGGGATAGGGATAGGGATAGGGATAGGGATAGGGATGGAGACGGAGACGGAGACGGAGACAGGGATAGGGATAGGGGTAGGGGTAGGGGTAGGGGTAGGGGTAGGGGTAGGGGTAGGGGTAGGAGTAGGGATAAGGATAGGGATAGGGATAGAGATAGAGATAGAGTTAGAGATATGGCAAGTAAAAGAGATGTGATCTATGTACTCATGTAATCTCTCTTTCCTGCAAAACACCTTAATAAACTTTATATTCTTTTCCCTCTTAGTATCGAGAACACCTGTTTTTATTTTTTAATAAAAATAAAACATCTGAAACATATATTTTTCCAGGTCATAAGAAAATATTTTCATTATCTGTGTGCTGGATAGTTTTAGTGTTAACTGGACACAAGCTTGAGTTCTCTGAAAGAAGTAAATCTTGGTGGGGAAAAGTTCTTCATAAAATCTGTCTGTTAGGTACTTTCTTGATTAGAGATAGATAGATAGATAGATAGATAGATAGATAGATAGATAGATAGATGGATGGATAGATAGATAGATAGATAGATAGATAGATAGATAGATATGGAAGGGCAAACCCCACTGGGTGGGGCCATCCCTCGGGATGTGGTCCTGTGTTCTATACAAAAAGCAAGAGGGCCTATTTAATAGAAAGTGAGAGAGAGAGAGAGAAAAAAGAAGAAAGAAAGAAAGAAAGAAAGAAAGAAAGAAAGAAAGAAAGAAAGAAAGAAAGAAAGAAAGAAAGAAAGAAAGAAAGAAAGAAGCAAAGAAGCAAAGAAGAAAAGAAGAAAAGAAAAGAAAGGAACTGGGTGAACTAACCGTGGGGAGCAAGCCTGTCAGCAGCACCTGTCCATGGCCCCTGCATCAGCTCCTGACTCCTGGTTCTCACCCTGTTTGAATATATATTCTTTTTTTTAAATTTTCTATATTCTTTGTTTACATTCTAAAAGCCTTCCCCTTTCCCAGTCCCCCCCCCCATATGTCCCATAAGTCCTCTTCTCTCCATCCATTCTCCTATCTTTGCCCTCCCTTTTCTCTGTCCTGGTACTCCCCTACAAGGCTGGATCAAGCCTTTCCAGGATTAGGGCCCTCTTCTTCCTTCTTCATGGGGATCATTTGATATGCTAATTGTATCTTCAGTGTTCAGAGCTTCAGGGCTAGTTAATATCCACTTATCAATAATTGCATTCCATGTGTATTCTTTTGTGATTGCGTTACCTCGCTTAGGATGATATTTTCCAGTTCCATCCATTTGCCTAAAAAATTCATGAATTCATTGTTTTTAATTGCTGAATAGTACTCCATTGTGTATATATACCACATTTTCTGTATCCATTCCTCCATTGAGGGATATCTGGGTTCTTTCCAGCTTCTGGCTATTATAAATAAGACTGCTATGAACATAGTGGAGCATGTGTCCTTATTGCGTGCTGGGAAATCCTTTGGGTATATGCCCAAGAGAGGTATAGCAGGGTCCTCTGGAAGTGTCATGCCCAGTTTTCTTATTTCTTTCAGTGATAGACTACAATACAGAAATATAAGCTAAATAAACCCTTTCTCCCCCAACTTGCTTTTTGGTCATGGTGTTCTGTCACAGCAGTGCAAACCTTATGCCAACCTGTGATCACCATTTAATACATCTAACTGACATGTGCATGAAAATGACAAGTTTTGTCCTTGTCAATACATAGACCTTGGAATAGCTAATATCAGCACATGATTGTTCTTGAATTTAAAACCATTACCCTGTATTTGTCCTCTATTAGAACAATAGGCTAGAATAAATATGCCAATTTTAATTTTTTTAAATTCCAAAATGTAATTTATATATTCATGCTCATGTTTTGTGAGCTTAAAGTAGGTAATCTCAGATTGTATTTTGTATTATCCCACAAGACATTTGAGAGAATATCAACAATCATATTGCTACTTAATATTGTACCTTCTAGTAAGTTAATCAGGGACACAGTAAATGAGCAACTGTTTTCAAAATGCAATTAACATCAAGACAACAACATAAAAACAAGACTTCGGGTTCAATCTAAAATAATCAAGAGTTTAAAACACAAATATTTTGATTAAATTCATTCAGCATGAACTATGTATTTAGAACAGATAAATACAGTGTATTTATCCAAAGGAAATAAACATTTGTTATTATACCAGCAAATAGTCTTTATAAAAATATAAAAATTGAAAGAATAGTTTGTTCTTTCACTTAAAACATTTAGGAGAGCATCCCCAGTAACTAAGTTTTGTTTTCCAGTGTGTATGTCATTAATAGTATGTGGCAGTAAAGCAGTGTGGGACTGAAGTAAGTTGGAAGAAGTGATCAAATTGGAAAAAAAAATGACAAAGCAAAGCACCATAACAGAAACTGAAAGAATATTATGAGTTTCTCTTTTCTAGATGAGTACAAATTCAAGACATATTTACATAGTTATAGTAATGGAAGGCAGGATACTTGGAAAATCTCTCAGAATCTACTTTCTGTTTAGTTTTTTTTATTGTATATTTATTTATTTTTATTTATTTTGTGAAGCAGAGAATGTATTCTCTGAGAATGAGTCACGCTTTGTTACTCTAACATGGCACACATTGCTTCCCTTAACCTATTCTAGAGGGTAATGTCAACCATCAAGGTGCTGGATAGTATGTTTTCTGGTAAGAAAGCTCTTTCTCCTTGATAACAGATGGATTTTACCCAATGACTTCAGAAGCAAGAGAGGGTCTAGGTATTTTTTCTATTGTATTTTCTTTAGTTTTTTTATTTGCTTTATTCACATTTCAAATGTTAACCCTTTTCCACGTTACCCAACCGAAAACCCCCTATCCCATCCCCTATCCCACTTCTCTTGCCCCCTTCCAATTTTCTGACTTGCGTTCCCCTATTCTGGGGGATTGAGCCTTCACAAGAGTAATGGCCTCTTCTCTCATTGATGTCTGAAATGGGCATCTTCTGTTGCATATATAGCTGGAGCTGTGGGACCCTCCACATAAACTCTTTGGTTGGTTGTTTAGTTCCTGGGAGCTCTGGGGGTACTGGTTGGTATATATTATTGTTCCTCCTATGGAGCTGCAAACCTCTTCAGCTCCTTAGGTCTCTCTAACTGTTCCATTGGAGACACTATTCTCATTCTATTGGTTGGTTGGGAGCCATGGGTGTTTTGATCCACTTTCCAATAAGGTTCAAAGTATTCACACTTTGGTCTTCATCTTGAGCTTCATGTGATCTGTCAGTTGTGTCTTTGGTATTCTGAGCTTTTGGGCTAATATCCACTTATCAGTGATTGAATACTATGTGTGTTCTTTTGTGATTGGGTTACCTCTCAGGATGGTAGTTTCTAGCTCTATCCATTTGCCTAAGAATTTCATGAATTCATTGTTTGTAAAAGCTGAGTAGTATTCCATTGTGTAAATGTACATTTTCTGTATCCATTCCTCTGTTCTGGCACATCTGGGTTCTTTCCAGCTTCTGGATATTATAAATAAGGCTGCTATGAACATAGTGGATCATGTGTCCTTATTACATGTTGGAGCATTTTCTGGGTATATGCCCAGGAGTGGAATAGCTGGGTCCTCAAGTAGTGCTATGTCCAATTTCTGATGTTCAGTTTTCTGAGGAACTGCGAAACTGATTTACAAAGCCATCAAATCTATTATGTTATTTTGATGTGATCTAGATGTAAGCAGATCCCAAAGGAGTGACCACTATTATCATGACACTGAGGTTACACCTCCAACACATGACCAGAAATGGTCAATAAGAATGGGCAGTTGGCAAGACTTGACCATATGAAAGAGATGGTGCGACATGGCTTCCTGCCCCTGGAACAGAGCCAGCAGAGTGTGGGTCTCCAGGAGTGCTGATGAGTGCTAAGCATAAGGCTTGCTTTTATATTTTACTTTAAGCTTCTCATTGGAGGAATGTTCTTTCTGCCAAGATTAATGACTTCATGCTAATCAGAGACAGCATGATTCCAGGAGGTGATGGTATATCTAAAGTCTCAGCAAAATGGCAGAACACTGAAACCTTCAGGAGAGCCCTTAAGTCTGTGGGAAAGAACTCTAAGAACATGAGTTCACAATTATATAAATTTTCAACTATGCAACATATCAGAAAGTAATATGAATTTTTTTTTTTGATTTGGTTTTTTTGAAGCAGGGTTTCTCTGTATAGCCCAGGCTGTCCTGGAACTCACTCTGTAGACCAGGCTGGCCTTGAACTCAGAGATCCACCTGCCTCTGCCTCCCAGAGTGCTGGGATTACAGGGGTGCCCCACCACCACCCGGCTGCCATATGAATTTTAAGAGAGACTTCACTGGCCTAGAAAAGCAGAGGCAGCTACTCTATGAGCTAGCTTGTCAGAAAATACAGAGGTAGGCAAAAACAAAGGTACTTCGATTCTTGAATTCAAGGTCAGCCTGGGACAGAGCGAATTTAGGTCCAGGTGTTGTCAGTATAGTAATCTTAATATGAACTCCTACCAGTTAACTTCATTTATTTGTGCTTAAAAGGCAAATCTCTGATTTCATTTACCATGTTAAGAAAAAAAAGCATACTTGGCTGTCTTCTTCTAAGAGTCAAGGGGTTATGGTCGTGGAATGCTGGTTTGTGGGTCAGTCAAGAGGGATCCTGGAGTAGATAACTAAATTGACACATAAATAAAAGACTGGACTTTTGGTATGCATGACATGAGCTAACAGAGAGTAATAGCAGTTTTTTTCTAGAAAAAAAAATTTTTTCTAGCAAGGGCTGAGCTGTCTAGAGATCTCTGGAGAGAGAACACAGCTCTTTGAGAATTTGTTGTAGCTCTTTTTGAATTTTTTCTAACAGTATTTCTGCCCTTGGCCAAAAATCGCAAGAATTACTTAGAGAGCTTATTCGGCTCTTTTAGATTGTTTTCTAACAGCTACCCAGAGAGAACTAGTTGAAGAGTAGGCACAGTTTTTTTTATAATTGTTTCTAGAAAATTCAAGAATTTTTCATAGCAACTTTTCTGACTTTAGTCAGGAAACTCATAAACTACCCGGAGAGCTTTCAGAATTTTTTTCTAGCTACAGAGAGCTGTAACAAACAGAGAGCTGTCTCCCGCAGAAAGCTACCTTAAACAGACTACAGAGCTAAGAGCTATCTATAGAGAGCTGTTTAAGGAGCCATCTTGAGCAGACTAAAAGGCTCTCAAGCTTGTACCCATGATTTGACTTTGAGTCATTCTATTCCCTACTCTCAAACACCCTTCTTTCAGAAACCCCTTTCAAAGCCAAGACTATACCTTGGCAGGCATGAAAGGTGAATGTCTAAAACAGCAGTTCTTAGGAACTGAGAAGAAAAAGCAGTTCATGAACAATTTGATGAATCATGGAGCCTTGAAAAGTGAGCCATTTGAATTGGAAACTGAGTTCTCAGCAGCAAAGGTTAAAAATCACACCCACTGGAAACTTGCTTCAAAGTCTCTAATGATGCAGAAATCAAGAGAAAGTGGTTGAGTCTTTGTCATGGGAAGATTTGACTCATACACCTGGTCTCAGAAAATAAGGAGAGGAGAAGTCATTAACAGTCTTGAGTCTTTAACAGGAAAACAGGAGCAAAGACACAGGCCCATTTGTTTTTCTATAATTTTCAACTTCTTACTAATGGCTCTTCAGTCAGATACTGCCTTTCATCACTTATTCTATTTTCTCTTGTCCTTTTCTATCCTCTGTATCATTTTTTTCAATGTATTTCCTATTTGATACTCCATCTCTATAACCCCCTATTTCCTTACTTTATCTTTGATTAAGATTTCTTATTCTAGTGTTCAGTCTCCTTTACATACCATGTTCACCTTCTACAAGTGCAAAGAGAATTTTATGCTTTCAGCTTCCTTTGTTTCAGAGAAATTAAGACAACTGTAATGCAAATGATGCAAACAGTATGGAACCTTATTTTAATATGAATGTAAAGATGTTTCAGGAGATAGAATGTCTCAAGGTTATACACCTCTCTGCTGCTAATGTCAATCTTTGAAATAGATTGAATTTGATTAATATTAGAATTTTTACTTTAACCCGGTCCCAGAATAGAAAACTACATGTTCATTCAGGATATTCACCATGCAAAATTTCTGAACAGTGCTATTAAGACTACTGAAACAAGTTCAGTCCTGAGGCCTCGGGCAGGAGCCTTCAGATCTCCACTTCGGGATCCAGAACAGCCTGGGCTACAACACCACATCTCCAGGCCCTGCAAGAGACCAGAAGGACACAACAACTTCAGCAAAGTGGCTGGTTATAAAATCAACTCAAGCAAATCAGTTGCCTTCCTATACTCAAAGGATAAGCAGGCTGAGAAAGAAGTTAGGGAAATGACATCCTTCACAATAGCCACAAACAATATAAAGTATCTTGGTGTGACTCTAACCAAACAAGTGAAAGATCTATACAACAAGAACTTCAGGCCTCTGAAGAAGGAAATCGAAGACCTCAGAAAATGGAAAAATCTGCCATGCTCATGAATTGGCAGGATTAATATAGTTAAAATGGCCATCTTGCCAAAAGCAATATACAGATTCAACGCACTCCCCATCAAAATCGCAACTCAGTTCTTCACAGAGTTAGAAAAATCAATTCTCAAATTCATCTGGAATAACAAAAAACCCAGGATAGCTAAAACTATTCTCACCAACAAAAGAAATTCTGGGGGAATCAGTATCCCTGATTTCAAGCAATACTACAGAGCAATAGTGTTAAAACCTGCATGGTATTGGCAAGGTGACAGGCAAGTGGAACAATGGAATAGAATTGAAGATCCAGAAATGAATCCACACACCTATGGTCACTTGATCTTCGACAAAGGAGCCAAAAACATCCAGTGGAAAAAAAAGATAGCATTTTCCACAAATGGTGCTGGTTCAATTGGAGGTCAGCATGCAGAAGAATGCGAATTGATCCATTCTTATCTCCATGTACTAAACTTCACTCAAAGTGGATCAAGGACCTCCATGTAAAACCAGACACACTGAAACTAATAGAAAAGAAACTGGGAAAGACCCTTGAGGACATGGGCACAGGGGAAAAGTTCCTGAACAGATCACCAATAGCTTATGCTCTAAGATCAAGAATTGACAAATGGGACCTCATAAAATTACAAAGTTTCTGTAAGGCAAAGGACACTGTTAAAAGGACAAAACTGCAACCATCAAATTGGGAAAGGATATTCACCAACCCTACATCTGATAGAGGGTTTATATCCACTAAATACAAAGAACTCAAGAAGTTAGACCCCAGGGAACCAAATAACCCTATTAAAAATGGGGTACAAATCTAAACAAAGAATTTTCACCTGAAGAAATTCAGATGGCCGAGAGGCACCTTAAGAAGTGCTCAACATCATTAATCATTAGGGAAATGCAAATCAAAACAACCCTGAGATTTCACCTTACACCACTCAAAAAATCAGGAGACAGCAGGTGTTGGCAAGGATATGGAGAAAGAGGAACACTCCTCCAATGCTGGTGGGGCTGTAAGATGGTACAACCACTTTGGAAATCAGTCTGGCAGTTCCTCAGAAAACTGGACATGACACTTCCGGAGGACCCTGCTATACCTCTCCTGGCCATATACCCAGAGGATTCCCCAGCATGCAATAAAGACACATGCTCCATTATGTTCATAGCAGCCTTATTTATAATAGCCAGAAGCTGGAAAGGACCCAGATGTCCCTCAAAGGAGGAATGGATATAGAAAATGTGGTATATTTACACAATGGAATACTACTCAGCAATTAGAAACAATGAATTCACAAAATTTTTAGGCAAATGGTTTGATCTGGAAAATATCATCCTAAGTGAGGTAACCCAATCACCAAAGAATACACATGGAATGCAATCTCTGATAAGTGGATATTAATTAGCCCAGAAGCCCTGAATACCCAAGGCACAAATCACATAACAAATGACTCCCAAGAAGAAGTAAGGAGAGGGTCCTGATCCTGGAAAGGATTGATCTAGCACTGGAGGAGAATATAAGGACAGAGAAAAAAGAGGGAGGTGATTGGAGAATGGATAGAGAGAGGAAGGTTTATGGGACATATGTGGAGGGGGGATCTGGGAAAGGGGAAATCATTTGGAATGTAAACAAAGAATATAGAATATAAAAATATTAAAAAAAACTACTGAAACAAGAAATAATTCATCCATATAAAGGAATGCCCCCAAATAATTGTACAATTAATATTCTTTCTCAAAAAACATGTAGAATTAAATATAAATTTTTGTTGTTTTTGTTAATCCAAAATTTTTTTTTATGTTTACTTGAAAAATTACACAAGGATCCCAATATAAGTTTACTTAGAAGAAAACCTATTTCAATCAACTGAATTAAAAGTTAGTATTTGGTGTGTTTTGTTCCATAGTTGTATATTTAGCTCTTACCTTTTTGGAGCTTTTCTAATCAGATTAATCAATTGATAAGATATCTTCCAGTCTTTTATTGTGAAAACAGAGTATAAGAGAGAAGTAAAAAATGTTAAACAAAATGTGTAAATTTCTTTTAGGGCCATTTCAGTTCAAGCTTTGAGCAAAGATCCAAGCCAGTTCTTATTTTGCCCCAAACTATTTTATCCCTAGCCACAATGCCAGTAACCAGCTGTGTTGATGTACTCACATTTAATACGTTTTATTGTGCTGTAGAAGGAAAGAGCTTGATTTCATTTTGTGCTCAGACAAAGATATTTCTTATCACAAACAACATAAAATCATTCTGAGTTTTGTCACTAAATGTAATAGTTATGAATATATTATACATGTAGTGCACATATAATTAGCCTACAATTGATTGAAATACATATTTACCTAAGTTAGCCATAAAACAGATCTATTTCATCTAAGATTTATTATGTAATCATTTTTCATGTTAATCACTTTTATATTGCCACAAATTATTGTAATATGATGGAGGATTCCAAACCACATTAGATACTGACACAATGCCATTTGTTATCTTTATATTTATGTAAAAGCAAACGTAATAAAAATGTGCTAGACACTGCCTATACATATATATTAGCATTGTAAACATGCATGCATTATTTTATTAAGCACATAAAATTTAGGGTCAGTTTACTTTCATGTCCACATTATTATATTAAGATGTCACATTCAATTTCTTAAGAAGAAATTCAATGGCCTTTGTTTCACTCATCAAGAAGAAAAGACTTTGAGCCTAATAATTTATCATATCTTGGAATATTAAGAAACAATTGTTAAACAAGTCGTGCCATTTATAAATTACTTGCTCAATTAGATGCTCCAGACAAATGTCGTTCTTCATCTGACTGCAGTTAAATGTAAGAAAATTATAGTGTACTCTAAGACTGAAATTGGGTAGACTATTTATTAATAGAAATTAAAATGTATTTTTTGGTACAGCAGGGCAGACTCTAAGTGATCTCTAAAATTTATCAAGTTAGTATGTGTGATTTTTACTCTCTCAAATTCCACAATGTTTGTAAAAAGATATTTTAATCAAAATGCTATGTAGGACTATGAAACAGTTTGTCAGTCTTAAGTTTTACATAAATACAATTCTGCAAGGTCACAGACCATAGAACACATTTCTCTTTTATTTTTACAAAAACAAAACAACTCATATCTCCTTGCTAAGTAAATTGTATATCCTGTAAGGTGCATATACCATGCAGTATCTTAAAATCAGTATGACATTTTACGTGATATGATTATAAAACAGAGCACTGGACCTGTTAAAGAACAATCTCACTGTAAACTCCAAAAATTTAATTGTTTCATCTCATATTTGATTCCTATTAAATAATCCAATATAAATATTAATTCCAATTCCTTTTGTCATTTTTCAGCATTTCTATCCTAGAAATTTGTGGTCAGAGATAGGCAATTCCAGTAGGTGGAGTAATCGTAAAGCAAATACTCTGTATGATACTAAATTTCTGTTTCAATTATCATCTTGGGCAAAAATTAGCATTAATCAGATATTGTTAATATAGAACAGAAGTTAAAAATAAGTATAGAAAATGGTTTACTTATAGAGTAAAAGCATTGCGTAACAACAACAATAACAAAAGAATTGCATTCTGTAGGCTTCAGGCTTCTCTCAGTTTTTCACTGAATTTTGAAATGTTTTCTGGAGAACTTACATTTAATGCAAAAAGATGAGAAGGCAGCTCATTATCAGAAGACAAAATTTGACAGAATTTCTGAGGAAAGCACTAGGAAAAATCAGAGAGGACAGACTCCAACAAAGTCAGCCTTGGTTTATGTTAAGTTTAAGAATTCAAAAGAGCTTTATTTAATAAGGTGGTGGCCTTGCCAACCAACACTTGTTTCTGTCTGGCCACAACTGTCACTGTCCTGTGCAGAAGCATGAGAGAAAGATTCTTGCCAAGAAGAAAGAAGAGAGAATGACAAAAGTAATAAGGGGTGATTGCAATTTATAAGTCTATCTCTGTTTCTCCAGCAGAAATAATTATTTTCTTTATTATATGTATATGTGAAGATAGATGATAAATGGATATATAGATAATATATGGGTGATAGATAAATACCCATTTATTATAAATGATAAATAAATAGATGAGAAGCAGACAGAAGATGGACAGACAGACAGATAGAAAATAGAGAAATGGTAAATATGCATAAAGATGAATAAATTGATGATGGATAATTTATTCAGCATCTTTTAAATTGTTAGTGTTGTATTAGAACATTATAATTAAAGCTCTACTGTTTTACTTTCAGTCTTTGCTATAAAACCTTACAAAACACTCATCTGAATGCATAAAAGTGCACCAGAGAATTCTGGACAGCAATTTACAGATATTCCTGCTGTGTGCCTTCTACCTGTTGTAGATTAATAAGGACAGTAAATGAGTTCACCCAGATGACCTGTCGGTGATTATAAGGAAGACTATTATGTTGTTTTTCTGATTTCACTTTAGGGTACTCTGCTGATATTATCTATATCTCAAATCTGTGATATATACTTTTGCAGTGGGCTAGAGAAATATGAACTACTGCTAATCCTATTCTAATTTTAAAAGTGCTGTAAATAATGGTGTGTCTATTGTCTTATGTATATTCCTTCCCCAAACTGTACAAATGTAGACAATATACTTTCTGCATTAATGAAAAGATGTTGTTTTCAAGTATTTGTTTTATATTTTATATTTATTGCCTCCTACTAAATATTTCTATAATGACAGTTTAACATTGTAAATATATGCCCTATCAGATTCAGATATAAAATATTTCACTAGTATCAAAACTCCCTAAAGTAAAACAAAATATTTAAATTCACTTTCTTGCATTTATTCTTTTTAAATTTTATATATAGTTTCAATGATGTTGGCAAGAAAGGATGTGATTTGCCCACTTCTATATTCCATCTGAGTTTACTTCAATTACAATCAGTGGATAATCCTGATTCAGATTCCTTAATCCCAAAACACCCCACAATGGGCATTTTCATTAGCATAATTGAATAACTCAGAAGTTAACAAAAATGTTTTAAGATGTAAACAAGAGTTAGTCTTTAATCAACTGCTCTTGATTCTCATTATAATGTTTAAACACAGAGTAAAATCAGTGCTCTTGTGTAAATATTTTACACCTCATAATCAACTCAATTTTTTTACAAATTTCTCATCCACGTAACTCCACTTTCCTAATAGAACCATGCTATATTTTCTATTTTATTTTTTAAAATAAGAGCAAAGCTACACAATTCTTGAGAACATACAGACATGTATTTCGTAATTTGGGGGCAAAACTAAAAGGGATATGGATTACTATCAGGTTGACAAGTATCTCGTCAGGAACAAGACAACCATTTAGGAAGTGAAATGTATTTTATTGGATATATTGTGTGATCTGAACATGTTCCTTTTTTTGTTTCATAGGGAAATGGATAGCAGTTTCAAAATGCCACGCATTACTATTCTTAGTGGCTTTCTGTTTTCTTTTAACTGATGATTTGATTGGGCGATCACATGTGATGAGCTTTCTCTGACTGGTTTATATCTCTCAGCCACACACAAGTTAAACATTGAACATTTTTAATTTAAAATATGTCCTTAAAGGTTTTCAGTAATCAAACCAGGACAGGCAGAGTTCTCTAAATTCAACTTAATTTTCAGACACAACCTTCCCCTAGGATGGATAGTGGTCCCAATGCATTTGCAAGAACAAGAGAAGAGAGGGGACTGGGAAGAAGGATTAAGAGTTGACCTGACTTAGGCAGAAATCAAAACTTACAATTTTATATACACCCAATGATCTCTTGTATCTTTCTTTAAAATTACTTTATAATTTCAGAAGGAAAGAACGAAAAATGGCATTTTTGACTAAGAATCCACCAAGCATGATGTTTCCCTTTTTGATATAGTGTTATCTGCTTTGTAACAACTTTGAAATTTCAGATAGATAGATAGATAGATAGATAGATAGATAGATAGATAGATGATATATAGAGAGAAATGGTAGAGATATATTATTCAATTATTTTGTATAATTAATAGTCTTTTTCAAAATTATCTCTAAACAAGAGAGATAATTAATAATGGCAAAATGTGCTTTCTATAAAGGAGAGTTTATTTCTTGATGAAGCAGTTGCTGTAATATCAAGATCTCTATACTGACCCAAGGTATCATTAACATGTTGGATCTTTCTAAGTAAGTTTTACTTGCTAGCTCTTGAAATAAATCTTATCATAATGCACTCAATGTGGTTATATTAAATAAAGAACTCTATCATTTTCTTGAAACATCTTGTACCTGAAGCTTCAATGTAGTCAAGTATCTTCAAAGAAACCATTGACAGTATGACATTAATTAGATTATGTAATATTTTAGTATTTCAGAGTTTTATTTGTAACACAATTAGAAATATTTTTAAAAGTAACTGTAAATCTTCCATAAGGTTTGTTTACTTTACACTGGTGTGACATATTATACAATTGCTCTTAGTTAAAAGATATTTATTCTGATTAATTTTACAGTCTACACTTAAGGACAATATCAATGGTATTGATTTGTAATAGGAAAATTATTTGGTTATATAGTCCTATAAATATACAATAGTACAAAGACCAAGGACATCTACCGGGGTGGGGGGAGGATAAAATAAAACAAAACTCATAATTTCCATTAAGATTACAGTTAAAGGAGACAGGAAGTCTCTTTCTCTTACAATTATAAGAGATTTTTATATTCATATATATGAATGAATTTTTAGAGGTCTATCTTCTAATCTCTTTGACATGACGTGTGTGATTTTTGTGAAGTTCCAGCTGTAAAATGATTTAACTAGAATATTATATTTGGCATATGGTATCTTGAAAATATTTTGAGTAGCAATGAATATTAGCACAGAGAGAGTACATGCCTGAGATAGAATAAAATTATGTGGTAAGTTGCATCTAATCTAGATGGCTAGGAGGTTATGTCAGCCATGAAAGATAATTCTTAAATATTTCAGCTGAGCAGAATTCCGTTAATCATCATCCCAATATAACATCTCAATATAGGGAAACCAATTTCAAAGAGTCATCAAATTGTGACCTCATTTTGATAGTGATACCTAAAGTAGCTGCAGATCTAATTTCATCACCAACAAATTGTGCAGTAGTGGGCCCACTTTTTTCTTTAAGTACTGTCCTCTCCAAATCTCCAATATCAGAATAAGCATAGATGAGTTCTGACGTCCCTTGGAACATGATTATAGTCATTGTTTCCTAAATACACGGAAAGAATATTAAAGGAAATCCACTCTTGCCTCTCACCATGTCTCTATTGGATATGATTTTGTTGTATTTTCAATAAAACTAAAAGAATTCTAGGTTCAGACAAGGTATATATATCAATTCACCCAGAAACATAAATGAAGGTCTCTCCTACTCAGGTAAGTGCTTCTTGAGGCGTTAGAATGTTCAAATGCAAACCCATACATATGTCTAGTGTTCACAGCACATGTAGTGCCTGTCAGTGGTTTATGTGTGGACATATAACAAAGATTTTTATGATTTAGACTAATCGAAATTCAAAATAGTGAACTTCGAACTATCAAACATTTTCAGTTATAAATTAAATTGCAAGTTCATGAAGTAGCAGGATTTGTAGTTCTCAACACTGTATATAGCAAGGCAGTATTATTACCTTGTTTGCTGTGATTTTCTGAGTACTGCAAGATATTTAAGAACATCTGTGCTTAGATATTGATACCACAATTTCCCCTCAAATACTTGCTAGTTTCTCTCTGAGGTATGGATATGTAGATTTCTTCTAGGGGGACAAAAAAAAAGCACTCTCTAAAGCTTTGTGTCTTAACATTTTTCAGGAGGAAGCAGAGTACTGCTGTCTAACATTTCTTAAAACTTTAAGTTGAATTTGCATGGATTTATGGGGAAATGAAGCTAAGACTTCTACTGAGAGAACTTTTAACAGTTCTCATCACAAAATCTCAGCATTCATGGGCATGCACCTTTATGTTGTCTGGACAAAGAGGAATAAATCAAATTAGGGTTTTTATTTCATAATTGCTACATATTCAAAACCTTTCATTTTGCCAGAAAAGGGAAATGCCAGTCTTACAGTTACTGGATTTAAACTGGTAAGTTCAAATGGCTTGGCTTCTAGTGAAATTCTTCATCTACCAAGCAGTTTTGGGTTTGTTGTTGTTGCTTGTTTTTTGTTTGTTTGTTTGTTTTTGTTTTGTTTCCCTTGTGGGGTCCCTGACTTAGCCATTATTACACATTTGTATAAGTGAGGCCCATTTCCTGCATCTAATATTTTAAGAGTAAGCATGATCAAAGCCCTTATGTCTCTGTACCCTGTGATATTCTACTGTAAGAAAATGACAACCAGAGAAGATTTTCCAAGTCTACAGAGAGGACAGAACTCTCTCATATTACCTAGTAACTTCAAACACGTTCAGCTCTTAAGTGTTCAATGAACTAAGCCACTAGAAAGGATTTGGTGATTTTGATCCTCTCCAAATGTCAGGAGTATGTTTTCTATTGCTGAGTTTTAGTCCTGCACTAGTTAGAAGAGTCTTTAATACATAGAAAACAGGTCTAATTACATACAGAGAAAACAAGTCTAATTCCAAAATGAAAACATATCATCATAAAATATACAACCAGTGTTGAAAACTGTAGTAAATTATAGCTATAGGAAAGAAAAAATAAATGCATTTTCTTGAATAACAATAACCCCTTCTCTATCACTACATACTAATCTACTTTAAAGATTTCCAAAAACTCGAATTCACTATCAAATGAATACAAATTTTCAAAACCCTTTGTCATCTTCATTCTTACAAAAATCTAATCAAAACATAAAAATTATAAATTGACATAAATCTGAATTACACTTATAAAATGTGGATCTAAACGTTATTCTATAGTTTAAACATTTATTCTTCAGATTGGTAACATGATCTGATAAAAGAAAAATCACCAATGTACTTTAAGAATGAGTTACACTTGAAGTTTGTAGCATGCATTACATCTATGATTTGTATATCCTTTAAAATTATCTTTAAAATGATGTAAAGTTAATATATGTTTTCACCAGCAACAACATAAAAATAAATTTTAAAATCCGGTAAGATAGCTGAGCAGGTAAAGAATACTGTATCCAATCTTGATCTGCATTTTTTAAATTTCAAGAACCAACATGATAGAAGATGAGATCTGATGCAACGATTTTTCCTCTGGTCTCTATGAACCCACAGGTGCATAAGATAAATAATGATACTGATTAAAAATAAAAAGTAAATTCCAGGAAAACCTTGTCTGTTTGAAAGATTACTTCTATAGCCCCCAGATTAAAGATATAAAAATCAAAGTTAATCTGGTAGCCTGAATAACAACTTCTCAAGAGAGATAATAGGGAATCCAGCATTAAATGTTGAAAGAATCCAACATATGACTAGCAAATTGCTTTTATCTGTAATTTTTAGTAAATTAGAAAGGGGATATTATTACATCAGTGAAATCTGACCATGTATATTTTTGTGCCTACATATGACTTCTAGGTCTCCCCTACTATAAGCAGTTTATTTACCCTCTGGCTATTTTAATTTCTGTGTCTCTCTTTACCCTATCTTCCTACAAACATAGATAAATCATTTATATTAAATTTTACTGCAGACAAAAGCATTTGAACAAGTAGGTGTAGTAAGTATTCAACAGATTTAGTTTTTATTATTCTGTAGATTCCACTTCACTACAAATGATAAGATATTGACTTGTCTTCAAACAAAGAAAACTAAACAAGAAATGATGTGAGGAATGACCATGTATAATTTTAATAACATTATCAAAAATAACTGTTTTTATCTGTTTAAAACATATTAATACTATATTCACCAAAAGATAAACTATACTAAAATCAAAAATCAACTTTTCAAAATTGGTTTTGATTTTATTCTTCTATGAAATATGAGCATATGTATTTTATAGAAATCTAATTCTCAATGAGGTAAAATCAAATATGCCAATATCAAATATGCACATCATTTCTCTCATTGATGTAACCAAAAACTAACAAGAAACATCTCAATGAAACTTTGACAGTTTTTGCATTTTATTCAGTCTTTGCTATCAAGAGCATTCATGGGAAGAGTAAGTCTTCCTGACTCAGTTAAACCTCACTAGAAACATTCTTCTAGACACATCATCAAATTGATTCTATATCCTGGATATTAACAATGAAAACTATAACAGTTTCACCCCTTGTCAAGTGAATATCCCAAAACAACACTTTTAATAGCTAATGTAACACACCAATTCCTAAAAGGTACCAGGTCACCACCTAATGAAACACGCATTTAATTTATCTCTGGGACTCTTCTAAATCTATAATTTCCAACTTTAATTTAAAAAAATCTAAGTTCAAATCTGATCCAATCTCAAAATAGTCTCTTAAAATATGATCCTGTTAGATCCAGCATTCCAAAATGGCACTGCTTGGGACATTGGCCTTACAGAAGGACTCTGGCCAGGTCAACAGAGACCTAAAGGAAGATTTCTGTTTACCTAGGACTTCCCTTAAACCATGAGAGACCTCCCTTAATCTGCTCTCAAAGATCAATTACCCTGGGCATGGTCATCTAGTCTTTAGTCAATTTCAAAAGTCTGTGTCATTTCAAAGACTCCACACTGCTAACTCATATAGAACCTATTTGCATTTCCTCCATTTTGCTCTTCTATCTTCCCACTCCATATCCTCACACTCCCATGCATCCAGAAAGTAGTCTTGTCATTTTGATCCCCAATAAATCTTTGTTTCTGTCCATGTCATCATATCCAATGCAAACAAGACATAAACAAACAAACAGGTAAATAGATGATAGACAGATGAGAGATGATATGTAGGTAGGTAGGTAGGTAGGTAGGTAGATAAATAGATAGATAGATAGATAGATAGATAGATAGATAGATAGATAGACAGACAGACAGATAGATAGATATAAATAAGAGCTAGACATGTAAGTCTTTATGTCTATTATCTACATTATTTATGGAACATTACCAAAAGTTCCAAGAGGCTTATATAGCCCTACCTTCTCAGCTATGCCAACTGTAGAGAATAGTACTTTTCTCTTGGACTACTTATAGGCTTCCTCAGTGAATCACCATTCTGCCATTTCTAATATCACGGGGTAACTATTGAATCCCAGGCTTTGCCTTCATGGCTTCATGACACAGTGTCCCACAGCTTCTTTCAGGAAGGTAACTATGCCTTTTGGCAACCATATGCCTACAAATTCAGCACTGCATGGAAGAAGTCAAGGTCGGCTATTGGTTCAAGGTGTTGCTTAAACATGTTAGATCACATCTGCAACAGCATCTCTGTGTCTTCATGGCTAAAACTTTGTGTATATTTGTGTGTTCAGGTGGGAGGATGGTAGCAAGAAGTTCCTAAGCAGTATTTTTTCTTGGGATTTTGAGGATTCTAGCTTTTCAGCTGGTTTTCTTGCAAATGAATTTGTATTTATACACTAAAAATATCATCTTGCAAAGAATCTTGTCCTTAAGTCACCCTTCCTATTGTCAGAGGCCCAACTTTCTCCTTAATGGTCCTGATCCTTTCAACAATTATAGACACTTTATCCAAGCCTACCTTGTTCTCAACTTTAACATAGGTAAAGAAACATTCATTGCCAGATGTATACTTTTGTGTGAAACTTTAGCCAGGAAATACTTTTCCTCAGAAAACTGTACATTTTTATCTTTTTGTTCCATTTTTTTTGTTATCTCACTGTGTACATGGATACGTACAGTGAAAATTAATCATTGCAAAGCCTGAATATGGTACCAGTAAAAGGCCAATACTTTTACAATCAGATTACTCACGTTTTTAGGATAGAAATAGAATGCACCCAGACAGTAAGATTGCAAGAGGAAGCACAAGAGAGATGGCTCCATGGTTAAGAGCAAAGGAATTAAGTTTTGTTTTAAGTACTCAGGTTGGCATCTCACAATGACTGTTACTCCAGATCATGGAGGATCTAATAGCTCTGGTCTTTGTAAGGAACTCATAGAAACATGTATACACTCACAAACAGATACACGGGCATTCACACCTGATTCAAAAAAACATGTCTAACTAAAGTATGAAGCACAAATTTTCTCTTGCCTACTTCTTAGTAGAATTCTCATTCTATAGAGCATTCTTTAGTCTTGCTTTCTATTAGGATTCTGGGCGTTGCCAGGATTCTACCTGGAAACTAGTACATCACTTATACTAATCTAGGGCTTCTCTAGATAAAGGGTTAACCTCACCGAATGAGAGCAGAGACCACCACCCTAAATTATTTGGTCAAATCACAAAAGTTTTATTTTCTGTCAGCAGAGCTATTTTTCTAGAGTAGGGTTTAAGAAAATAGTTCTGAAATTTAATGAAAGTGGGGATATTATAGTTCAAAAACCTGCAAAAATTTTTGGATATGTAGGAAGTTAGCCAAGCATCTCAAATTTATTTAGCAGAACATCTTACATTATCAGATCAAATATAGTGTGTAACATCAAATTCCAGAAAATGGTTCAAGCAATGGTCAAATGTAAGTTAAAATATAGATGAAAACAGAAATAAACTTATTTTGACCTGGTAACAAGATGGCTTCTAATATTAAGATGAAGTCAGTCTGGTTGATTAAAAGCACAACTTTTCCAAATACCTTCAACAAACCATATATAAAGTTTGACAAATATATATCTTAAGTATATAATAACACTATCCTCATAAACAATATCAATTTTCTATATTAGTTACTTCCCTTATTACTGTGTGCTAAGTTTTTGACTAGAGGCAGTTAAAAGAGTCTGAGTTGTTGTGGTTTGTACAGTACATCATGTTAGAAAAAACATAGGGTTAGTCAGGCTTTCTCATCTTTCCTTTTTCATTTATTTTGAATTTTCTGCTCCTGGGATAGAAACAGCATGTTGGTACAATGTCTTCTCAGTAATTCCAGACCTAGTGAAGAGGATAATGAAAATTAAGCTTCAAAAAAGCCACTTTGGACTTGAGAATGTAAGTACAGAGTTTACTTGAAAGACTGATGTCTAGCATCCAGACAACCCTGACTTTGATCATGAGCATCATAGAATAAATGGATTTTGGTGTTCTACACTTGTAATCTCAGCGCTTGAGAAGTAGAAGCAGAATAATCAAGAGTTCAAGATCACTTGTACCTACACAATGAGCTCAAGAGTGTCCCAGGATAAATGAAGCCCTGTCCAAAGCAAGATACAACATGCCACTTTCACATAAAAGTTACTCTAAATGGATGATTGAAGAGAAAACTTCCCTTTCTATTTGCCTACATGCAGGGCAAGCTAACAAATGCATTGCTCTTCTTATCTTCTGAGAAGTTCAAAAGTTGAGGAGAAAAGAAAACTTTAGACTCTTTTAGCCAGAGGAAGCGCCATGGCTGTCCAAAGAACAAACTTTAATGACTAGCTTCTATATGCTATTTGTTTGTTTCCCAAACACACTTGCCTTCCATGGATGTCCCTTTCCTGAAGGGTTAAGGTGCCTTTCTTTTGTCTTCACATATTTCTACAATTGCTCTTTTGGTTTTTGTTTGTTTGTTTGTAGTTTTAAGCCACATTGAATCTATTCTTTAGATTAAACACCTAAGCCATGTTTTTAAGAATTGTTCATATAGGTATGTCTGACCCTCCCTTCTCCTTGGGAGGTTTTGGTCATGGGCCTGAGAGGACAAAAGAAGCTGAGGCAGGGGTGCTGGTTGAATTCTCCTAGACTGAGGCCAGAATGCACCAGACCAGCAAGGGTCTTCCAAGATGGGGTCCTTGAGCTCTAACTACTTCTCTCATCCAGAAACTATCCCCAATTTGTAACCAACCTTTTGCAAATGTAAACTTAGTATTTTCCTAAAGGAGTCTCACTGGAGAAATAAACTACTTTTAAGGACAAGTCTATTTACACCAGGTAATGTCCAATAGAAAACGAAAAACTGGCATTTTTGGAAGTGCCTTTTTTCTTAATCCTCGTCATGTCATGTCATGTCATGTCATGTCATGTGAAGACTTTTCTCTTTTCTTTTCTTTTTTTTCCTTTTCTTTTCTTTTCCCCCCTTTTTTTGTCTTTGCTCTTTGTCATAACAGGTCCTTTGTGTATATATTTATTGTGAATAAAGCTGTTATGAACATTAAAAAAAAGAACTATTCATATGGGTACGTCTGACCCTCGCTTCTCCTTGGGAGGTTTTGGCCATGGACCTGAGAGGACAAAGGAAGCTGAGGCAGGGGTGCTGGTGGGTAGGGGAGTGGGAAGGTGGGGGTGGGGAAGAGTTCCATCAGCTTGAGTAATTATAGCTGGATTAACTTCCAAGGGACAGATCAACTTTATTTGGGGTGAACAAGGGCTATATAGATCTTGGGGAGTGGTTAGGGATATTCGGAGTGAATGTACATTGCTGGCTAGAGCGGGAATGCTTCCAAGAACCTGCCAGGAAGATTCTTATCTGAAGAGAGGAAGTTGAACCTATAATCTGGCTACAGACTAAGTGGCTATCCTATATACACACAAGATTCATCATCATCGTTATCATCATCTTATTCATTTTTGTTCAGTTAATTTGTCTTTCAAAATTGAGATTATAGAGTTCAGAGCCATAGAAAGAAGGTTCTTTCTTTTCTCATTAGAGTCATCCTGTATATATCTTCACCTCTGTCTCTATCTCAGCATTTCAGCTCTAATATACAGTTGGCACATCTTATTCTGTTTAGCTGAAATTTTATATGTATTTCGCTCTTTAGTCATCATATGGGCTTTGCTATTTACTTATCACTCTAATATTCTAGCATACAAAGCAAGAAATATACAGAAACTTGCAAAAGAACTGATTCTAAGGCAATTCCTGTAAAACCTTATGTATTACAATTTGAGTAACACAATCATAATTTCTTGGAAAACTCTTATTTATAGGCAGACTTTTTCTTTCTGTGATTGGTATCTACTATTATTTCTACTTAGAGAAATAATATGGGGAAACATGTTTCCTAAGGTTTTTTCCTCCATGATCATGTATTTAATAATTGTAGTTCACCACATTTTCTCACTGTATAGAACCAAAGTTAAATTAATTTGTGGGGTCATGATTTTCAAATATATATCTTGTTAACATAGGTATTTTTTCAGGTCTCTAAAATATCACTATTCCAAATAAAGACAGAGGGAGAATGAAATCTTAAATTGCCTGTGTTCCACAGATATACTTGAGATGATGTTAACCAAATGTTATACAAAGAATGCATTCAGGGTATTAGGAAGACTGAATATTGAAAATTAAATTGAAGACTGAACCACATTTTATATAAATATAACACCTATGCAAGAGAGGTGAAAATTTGTACCTTTCATTAGAGCAGTTTAAAAATTTTATTAAAGAACAATGTTTTGACTAGACCAATTTTAATGTAAGAATTTATATTATACACATTAATTTTAAATTAAGTTTTCAATATTAATGGTGAGCAAATATAGATTATTTTAAATTAATTTTCATGTTCTGTGCATATTAATCATCTTAAGCCAAAGAAATCAACAACAATAATTGTAGCTATTCTCTCTCATTCAAAGTGCATTCCTACATTAATGATCAGAAGAATAACTACATTGATTTCTGAGTTAAACACTTCTTATTTTCTGAATAATGCTTACTAAGATTTGAAAACTTAGCACTATCTATATAATTCATGTAAATCAATTTATGTTATCAATACATAATGTTAATACACAGTATAACCATTTTGACCATGATGGTTTATAATTTCTAATTCACAATTTGGCTTATAATTGATTGCTTTTCACAACAAAATGCTTCAAAAACAAAAAAAAAATTGTTTTGTGATGGCTAACATTATGGTTAAGTTTAAAATAATGTGCTTAAGAGATCTATAAACCAAAATGCCTCTGGCCTGTAAGCCACACTTGCAAACATCTCTTCCTCCCTGTTCCTTGTTCCTTTTTCCTCACTCTCTCCAGCCTTTGTCTCTTATTCCCTTTTGTTTGTATCTCTGGAGCAAATAAATCTGTGCTGAATACTCTGCCTATTCCTTATGTTCATTCAACTTTCAGTGTAAGTTAGGTTAGGTTATTCTGAATTCAGTGCAACAGATAAGAACAGATAAGGTCTTGGAGTTTTGGGGTTGTTGTTCATGTAGGACAACAAGCTACATGTTTTTGCTTCTAGAAGCAAGGTGATTGCCCCACCTGTACAGGATGTGTGCTTGATCACACATAAGCAGAAAGTACATCACCATATATGCTTAGACAAAGGCTGGAAGTACATACCCTTGTGATTTTTCCCCTTATAAACCCATGACCAATATAATTCACAGCCATATGAGCATGGATCTTGGGCACCTCTTATTTGTTAAAATTTACTTTTGGTCAGTGTTAGGATTTTGTCTAAGCTCCACTCCATAGTTACCTGGCAAAAGCCAGGTATACCCCTCCTCACAATCATGTGGCAACAGCCAGGTAGGCCTGGCCCAGTATAAAAGGGGATGCTTGCTCTACCCCTCTCTTATTCTCTCACTCTCAGCTTCTCTCTTGCCCCCTCTTGGGCTCTCCTCCCCTCCCTCCTCTCTCCACCCTCCCTCCTTTTTCCACCCTCCCTTCTCTCTCCACATGATTGTGGCTGGCCTCTGCTTCTCTACTCTCTCTTTGTCTCTGTTTTTCTCTGTCTCTACTGTCCCCTTAACTCCCCTGCCCATGCCCTGAGTTTATTCAGGGTATGGGGAATATTTATTTTACAGGGACAAAGAATAAGGATGCATCTTGTCCATGCTCTGACACTGGGTGGGGCAATAATTGGGAATAAATGGACTTGTTTTGTTTTCTGGTGAGTGTGTAACAAATAACATTTACACAACAACAACTGACTACTGGGAATCCCAGAAACAAAGGGAATGAATTGAAAAGTTGTGGGTTGTATTTGTTCCTTTGTTTTCAATTAGAGTTTGGGCAGAGAAAGTATATAAAGGTATATCCAAGGACATTGAAGTTATCAGCAGCAACAAAAAGAAGCCAATAGCTTTTCATAAGGACAAAAGGAAGAGTGCCTGGAGGCTATCTCAGGAATTTACAAAGCTACAGCCAGAACACTGGGAGTGCTAGAAATGCAAAATTCTTTCAAAGACTGCAAGGAAGAATTCTTTCAGATGAAAAAGCCCCAGGGTTCCCTGCTCACCCATTAATATCCACAGAATCATTTTACTGGAATTCACTTTTCTGTATTTAGCTGTTATCTTAGTCTTCTTGGTGCTATGGTAAAATACCCTGACAAATGCAACTTTTCATGGAAAGGAGTTTATTTTGGCTCACAGTTCTAGGGTATGACCATTCTGGTGAGGAAATGAAGAGGCAGGGAATTGAGGCAACTGGTAGCTGGTCTCCTTTTATCCACATTCAGGAGGCAGAGAGAGGCAAGGTAAGCACACTAACTCAGGTTTGCCTTTTTATACCATCTAAGACATAAACTTAAGTAAGGAATGGCGCCATCCACTTTTACTGCAACCTTTCCCATCTCAATGAACACAATCAGGACACCAGAGCCTTATCAGCATTGTAATAGGCTTTCTAGGAGATACTATATCCTGTTAAGTAGTCAGTCCATCAACACAGCTGACAGAACACTGAGAAGTTGCTTTAGGCCCCAAACTCTCACATTTCTACCAGGTTTTAGAATCATCCATATAAGTCGAAAGTGAGCACCCAAATGGCAGTACCAGTGACAATAACCTAAACAGAAGACTCAGGCCCAGGTAAATAGGATTGTTTAAAGGGTAAACTCAAGCCTAAATTCAGCATTTAGGATCCTCATAAGGTGGGTTTCTGTAGGAAAAAAGATCTCCTAAATTTATGTTTACCAGAATATTCTTTAGTCCTTCTCCAAAACTCAACTACCTTGGACAAGAGCATCTTGCTCTTGGTTAATTAAACAGACTGTAGCTGGCCAACGTCCACTGCCAAGCTGAGTGTCATATTAAATACTCTTGCTTTTCTACCATTTTAACTTCCATTTCTACTTTTCTCTGCAAAGCCCAAGCAACTCCATTTTTGAAGAAACTCCATTTTGTGTGAGACCAGGGGCTAAACTCCAATTCTAGGAAGAAAATCACAGAGTCCTTCTGAGCAAATATCCAATGGCAACCCATCCACCTTAGCAATAAGCGGAAAGGCTGCAATAGCAGGATCAAGGTGCATATAGATAACTTAATACATCCAGCAGAGAATAGATAACTTAGCCATCCTGTTTGTTTCCCTTGTGGGTCTCCCCTCATGCTCAGTTCTTGCAGAGTGCAGCAGAAATGAGTTTTTAAAACAGTAACATGCTGATCCTTATGGACATACCCAAAGCTTTCTGTAACTATAATAAATATCCTGCACCCCTTGACTTGGGATTCTCATTCTGACCCACTGCAATGAGGATAATGAAAGTCCTTGTTCTAGAGCTCATAATAAAGTCCCTTGTACTTACATCGGAATTGGCTCCATAGTGGTCTTTGGGATAACTGCAATGTGGGCATAAGACCCATTATTCCTCTGCAGGAAAGCTTTGAAAATTGGATCCCCAATAAACTGTTCTTAGTACTCACATAGTGACTTAATTTGGTGGTTTCACTGTGCCTTTGCTTACATATATGGTCCTGGTTTTAAAGCCATTCAGACTGTAAAATTTCTATCAAAGGAAAGCTCAAGCTTTAGGGTAGACATTGAAATGGTAGCTAGAAATTAGCAATGCTTCTTGAAGGAAGTCACAGGCAACATATAGATCCTGCCTAATATGATAAAAATAAAAAAATCAGGGTCAATTCTGGGGGTTTTAGTGGGAGAGAGCAAGAGGCCCTTGTGCACACACATACACATTAGGCAATAGGGGAAACAGAAAAAATAAAACACCCATGCATGTCTCTTCAAAGGAAGATGTTTACCTGTCTTTCATGTAGAATGCTAGAAAAGGATATATATATATATATATATATATATATATATATATATATATATATATATATATATATAGTTTATTACTATATCTCTTGATATCTGCAGAACCCGGTCTTCACTCGAATCCTCCAGAATATTTTATTTATTTACCCCAGACTTTTCCCTGTTAAATCTTGAGTCTTGCTTCTCAGACCATAAAACCCATCCTTATTAGAGACATCACTTGTACTTTAAAACAGTTCAAGTAACTTAATACCAGGCCAATCCCAACTCACGCAGGCATGATGTTTACCTTAGTTTTTTCTGTCCAGAGCCTTATCTTGAGCATCATTTTTGAGTCTATAGACTCAATCTTTTTGGAAGAAGTCATATATATTTTGTAAAGATATGTAACCATATCTTAAGCTTTGTTGTAAGTTTAGTAATATGTAAGTTGTCAACAGGATTTTTTTTTTTTTACAAATATGTGCTGTGCCTAAATATGGCTAAAATAAACCACCCAGTATCAGACTCCAGAACTTTGAATCCATGGTGGCTAACAAAAGTCAGGCCAAACCCAGTTTCATTCTTGTCTTTCTGCAGATCATTGTGCTGCCAAGCATGACGCATTCAGAGATCCCCTACATTTAGTCTCATTAAGGTAATGATTTAAGAATGAATTCAAATGGAATCACAATGACAATCTTGTTTGGATTTAAAAGATAAGCAGCAGGACACACAAGCTTTAAAAGCTCAGAACCACATAGAAAACTAGAATGGAGGAGAGACAAAATAAACAGATAGTAACCTACCAGAGATGGAAGCTCTAGGAAAAGTATAAGGGAACAAAATGTACTTGATGTGTGTGTGGGGGGGGGGGGGGAGGAGTACAAAGTGTTCTAAGCATAATTAAATATGCTTAAAAAGAGGTAGAAAGAGTAAAAGTTACAGTATTGTTTTTGTTTTGTTTTTTGTTTTGCATATTTCAGAAAAGCTTGTAGACTTGGGACCTTACAAGCTATGGTCACTATAGCTTCTGCACTAGAGTTGGGAACATTCTGCGAAGAAAAAGTACAGTATCTCATCAAAGAACTAATGATTTTACCTGTATGTTTAACATGGCTTAGGACAAGTTCACCTTCCTGGGGCGGTCGCTTGACCCAAGTGATTGAAGCAATATTAGGTCTCCATGTCTAAGCCAGAGATTGTGCTTAGTTCAGAGATCCTGACCAGCAGTTTCTTCTAATTTTACCTCAGGAAGCTCAACAGAGATGACACTCAGATACGATTTGTAGCCAAATGAAAGTCTATATTCTACCTGGCTCGGACTGTACCTAGGTATATACAGATCCAGGTTTAGCTCTGAATATCCAGTAAAGCAGAGGTTTGAAGATAAAATTCAAGTGCTGGCATCTGATCTGGCAGCTATAGAGGAACTTTGAAGAAACAAGCAGTCTAACAGAGCTACTACAGGAGGGTATCCCTCACAAGCATGCAGTTTAGCAGAAGACAATATAACTTAGCTAGGACATCTTAACCTCATTTTCCTAGAATACTTTTTTTGGTATTTTTCATGGGATTCTCCATCAAGGATATCAAATTCTAGTTAAACCTGTGTCTTAGTTAAAGTTTTATTGCTGTGAAGAGACTCCATCACCAAGGCAACCCTTATAAAGGAAAACATTTAATTGTGGCTGGCTTACAGTTTCAGAGGTTTAGGCCATGTGGGAAACATGGCAGTTCCCAGGCAGACATGGTGCTGGAGAGGGAGCTGAGAGTTCTACATTGTGATTCACAGGCAGCAGAAGGGGACTGGTTTGTACATTGGGCAAAGCTTGAGCATAGGACACACTACCCCCAGAGTGACACCCTTTCTGCAACAAGGCCACATTTACTCCAACAAGGCCAAAACTCTTAATATTGCCAATGCCCTTGGGCAAAGCACTCAATGGGGGCCATACTTATTGAAATCACCACAAACTGAACTGGCCTCAGGAAGAATAAAAGATGGAGAAGCCTCTGTATTGCCTTGCCCTATCACAGCCTTAGCATTTATTGTCTCTCCTTCATTCCTCCTTCAGACAGATGATGACGTTTACAGCTTATTTTCTCTGAGATTTTTCTTTTAAGCTCTAATAAAATTGTCCCTGCATTTCCAATTGAGTCCATTCTTAAACTATTGAATTAATGAGACTAAGAATCTCAAAGAGAACCATAACACTCTCTGTATCAAATAGAATGTCCATGGGGTCTGACAGTAGGAGACTGCTGGGATCTGGGCAAGGGAAGACCTTGGAAGCCTGACCTCCCTCCATAGTATCTCTAACAAACATCATAAAGTTTTAGGATTTTGTGCTAATCCTGCTTTCCATCCTGCTATCCCTCACATTTGAGGTGAGAACTTGTACTGCTTGTTCTACCCCTGAATCCTAGGACTATAAAACCTGCAGCAAGAGTTTTTCACAGGCTTTTATAGTTGAGCTTGAATGTGTCTTAGAGACTTTGAACTTGGAGTTTTGAACAATGATACGATAGTTAAGACTGAGAGATGAATGAATGGACTTGTATTAGGACACATAGTTCAGTACACATAGGGGCCCAGAGAAGTGGTATTGTGGTTTGGACATGAGTGTCTCCTCAAAAGGTCTGAGAAATAATATTTAGTCTGTAGAATATCACTGTGAAGAGGTATGTGTAGAATATTTGAGAGGCAGGGTCTTATAAGCAGTGTTCAAGTTGTTGGGAGGAAAATATTTAATGGAAAATTAAAATATTAAATTATATAAAATATAAAATACTTCAAATGTAATTCATATTATATTAATCTATAGCATAGTAGTATTATATTTACAAATTGAAAAATCAAAACCTGAATACAGGTGGAAAGGTGGCTCAGCAGTTAAGACCACTAACTATTTTTCTAACAGACATGAGTTCAATTCCCAACACCCATAAGACAGCTCAGAACTGTCTGCAACTTCAGGTCCAAGGAATCCAACATCCTCACATAGACATACATGCAGACAAAATACAAATGCACATAAAAATAATAATTTTAAAAAATTAAAAATATCTGGATATTAAAAAAAATCAGATACTAGTTTTCAATATAATGGAAGACAGTCATCAGGTAAGAATTAAAAAACAAAACCAAGACAAACAAACAAAAATAACAACAACCTAAAAACTAAAACAAAGTAGCAGATTCAATGGTTATAGCTTTCTGGTTTTAGTCACATATTTATTATGCTTATAAAATAAAATTTGATAAATACATTCCTGTATGGTTGTTTGCAGGACACGTGGACAGTGCCACCAGAAAGGCATAAGAACTGACAAGGTTAAGTGAGCCCAGACCCCAGGATTCTCAGAGATTTGAGAAAAACAGAAGTAGAGTCACTCCCTGCCTATCTCTGTACTTGCTCAGGAATACAAAACCACAACATCCTACCAAGAGGACCATGGGTTGTCAGTCACATAATGTAGCACCTACAGTCTTTCCCTATGCAGATAAAGCATCACTAAATTCAGCCAATAGAATTTTATTTTAAATTAAATTTATTTTAGAATTAAATTTTAAATTCAGCCAATAGAAAACATCTACCCCTCCAGATCCCACCCCTCCCTAAGGTTCATGTAGTCCTTGTCCACAGGGAATAAAGTGCACAATCTATTTCACCAAGGATCTTCTAAAAGTGGCTCTCCTTACAGAGATGTAACACGTGGGGAGCTGTTCTCTCTCCTAAAACATTCCACTGGATCTCAGCCTCTTGCTGCCTGCAGAGCCTCAAATCAGAGCACTGGCAGCTCACACCCCTGGGATTGCCCCTGTCACTGTAGCTGACCTGGGACCTAGGCTATGGTCCTCCCAAAACTCTTTACTTCTCTTCTAAGAGCTATAACACTCAAGGCATTTCTGGGCTAGACAGGAGCCCAATGGAATCTATTTGTCCCCCGACTCCTTTACAACTCCTTGGTTTGCTGTACAGTGATGTCTTATGACCCAGAGCGAAGCAGGAGGACAGCGGACCACAGTTGTTCTATAATCGACAAAAGCAAATATTTTTGACATCTATTACAGCTACTGTGGCAGAATATAATTCAGGATGATAAATTAGAAAAGAAACTATCAGCCCTTTCTTTCTTCAAAGAAGCAGCCTACCCAACAACTAAACAATTATAATTTGAGGTGCTAACTAGAGACCAAGATTTGAAAAATCAAGATGTGGATCCCTGTAACTTATAGAGGCCAAAGATGGCATTCTACATAGAAGGAAAAAGCTTACAATTCCCTTGGCTCACATGGGCAATGTTTGTTTCAGAAAAGGTCCCCAGTTATCTCATAACAGATGAAAAGAAACAATTAACATACAAAGGCATAAGTAACTAAATAATATATTACTACCACTGCTATACTGATAAAATATTTGTCAATTATACTGTTAATTGAAAACAGTTCAATTCTTTCTTCAAAAGCTATGAATAGAAACATACTAAGACCTGCCTACAGAAGATCACATCAACAGGAATGACTCACATAGAGTAAACATGAACCAAAAGAGAGGGAGAGAGAGTCCACGGAAACCAAAACTAAGCATCTGTGGATAGATAAAATTAGATTCAAGGTAAAAAAAAATCTATGAAAAGAGTCACATAAGGTCGCAATATTGTCATAAAATCTGCATTGAGACGTTTTAGCTGTAATTACAAATGCTCTGTGTCCACAACACTCTCCTATATAAAAGAAATATTATGTTAGTGCAATCCTATTGAGAATCAACAGCAGGAAGATTATTTAAAGTTAATTAAAACAAGAAAGCTAGTCATGGTTGTACTTGCCTCTGATACTAGCATTTTGGAAACAGACACTGAAGGATCTGGCAAATTGCAGGTGACCACACCTACCTGGAAGGTAACAGTGGATCAGAAATCACAGTCACAGTGGATCAGACATCACAAGCCTAGAGTAATGACGGGTCTTCTTTAGCTTTCTTCTTTTTGTCCAGGTTGAGAATAGTGTTGTCTACAGATAGTGTGAGACTTCCCCCTCGATTTATTTAAGATAATATCTCAGAGACATGTCTGGAGGCTTGTGTACTTGTCAATTCTATCTTCTGGAAAATTAAGAATATTCATCATTGTGGTGGTTTGAATGAGAATGACCCCCATAGGTTCATGTATTTGAATGTTTGATTTCAGTTGATGGATTACTTAGGAAAGTTTAGGAGATGTGTCACTAGGCAGTGAACTTTGAGGTTTCAAAAGCCTTGGACACATCGCAATCTTACCTATGTGCGTCCGGATCAGATATAAGCTCTCAGTTACCTCTCCATGCCTGCCTGCTGATAGATATCGTGCTTCCTGCCATGATGGTCAAGGACTCACCCTCTGAAACTGTAAGCCAGTCTCCAATAAAATGCTTTCTTTTACAAATTAGCTTCCTGATGATGTTTCTTCACAGCCATGGAAAAGAAACAAAGACACTCATGATGATTGTATACATATATTTTAGTTAAAAGAAAGATTGTTGATAATATTAGAGAAACAAACTTGTGAAAAGCAAAATTATCAAGTAATTAGCAGTGCAAACATATTTTACAGTTAAACATCACCTTTAAATATTTTGTGTAATATCTCATTTCTCTAAATCACACATGCTTACTGGTTCTAGCTTCGAGTCAGAAGCAAGAAGAATTATTTTCAAACTAGTATTCTCTGGGTGTCATCAAATGGTAACATTATCCATTTTATAATGACCTGCATTTGAAACTTTCATCTTCAAATCAGACATGGTTTTATTTCAGAATTAGACCAAACAGGTAAGACATACTCTGATAAATGTATACAAAATAAATCTTTAGTGTCTAAGAAGACCTGAACAAACATCTATCTACCCTGATCAGTATCTGCAGAGGCAATTATATTCCTTTTAGTAAAAGGAAAATAAATTCACCTGCCTAGAGCCCCCACATACCCTCTAATTTGTAATCACAAGAACATTAGAATGCCTCAGTTCATTAATATGTGTATCTTGTATGCTCTCTGATAAATAATAATTTTCAAACAATGCAATGCAGAGAAATGCCCTAAAGAATGTGTTTATACCACAAAATAATACACTGGCAAACACCTACGTCTACCCAGTCACTCCAACATTAGATTTGTGTCCTGCTGCTGCACTGCTGTATCTTAGCACAGGAGCCATTTTGAGACTTAAGCAAGCAGTGTCAATGAAAGCACTAGTTCAAGATCACTTTGTAGTCCTTGAGGATCGCAGGATGTGGATGATTGCCCCTTAGAGGAATAACTGTTGACAAGGCTTGTGAAACAACTCATGAATGGTGAACTGAGAAGGCATCCAGCTGTTCATGCAGACCTGTAAATGTGCCACATCACAACCTCAGGAATGATTACAGCAATTTCCCCATGTCCTAGTGCTTACCTCTGACCAAGGATGACAAGGGATGCACAGACATCTCTAAGTGCCACCCCGATGTTCATTTCACACCTTCTGAGTGCTTACCTAGTGGGAAAAGGAGAAAACACCATCCCATGTGATCAAACTCTAAACCATGACATCTTGAACACATTGGTTTCCTTTGTTTCAAAACGTAGGACTAAAATCAATTCGGGTGATGTCTAAAAGGAAGGAAAAACTTATAGCAACGCCACACTGCACTTCTGCTTAACCTTATTCTCAAGGCTTATTATGTAAACAATATGAAATTAGGAAAATAGAAGAAAACTATTCTTAATCAACTGAAAGCTTCATGAATTCATGCTCATATCAGCACACAAATGTGCAGCTTTAATTGTAAACAAAAAGCATGTATGCAGTAAATGATCTACTGTAAACTATCTGCTACATGTGAGTTCATTCTTGTGATATTTGTAGTTTCCTTGGTTGTAACAGCTATTACATTTATATAAAGGAAATTTATGACATAATGGAGAGAGATAGTAAGTTAATAGACTCAAAAGAAGTAGAATCACATACTGTATTAAAGGATATTTGGAGTCTGACATGCTTTTAATATTAATACCACTGTAAATGATTCATAATATTTGTTTATTCATTACAATGTATACTTCAGCAGTTTAGAGGAGGCACAGCTGGAGATTCAGCTCAGTGGGATACAGTGTGCATGGCCTGGGTTCCATTTACAGTATAGGCAAATTAAATCAATAACTAACTAAATAAAGGTGGCAGTTACAGAACACTATCATTATTAAGAATGGCCTTTTGTTTCTTTTTTATCCTATACATTTTGTCACCTGTCTCCTTTATTTTCATTTTTCAGTGATCTCTCTCCGTTAGCCATTAACAAGGTACCTTGTTTACCACCTGGGTTCCTGTCGCCTTCTGTGATTCTCCTCTTGAGTTACACTCATGTATGACCTTTGTCATATTCATTTAATGCTTTTTCTCTTTTCTCCTCAACCTATAAATAAAGATCCAACTTTCCATGGGAGCAATATTACAACAGTCCAAATAATGCTGTAAGTTTAAATAAAGAAACTTGTTGAGACTGCGCAGGGTGGAGCATGTGGCCTGGAATGTTCAAGGAGCTGGGATTTAACAATGCACAACAAGACACACGCTCACTTAACTATTAAAGATACAAAAATTATTTTCTTAGTTTATAAAAGAATTATGTAATAATATTTTTTTTCCTCAAGAGGAACCCTTCACTGAAGAGGACAGAATTTGCTATGCTGCTTAACACATTTTGGTCATCTTTCCTGTTAGAATTAGTCTTCTCATCTAAATCAAAATTTTATTACTGTTTCTCCTCATTTATTTCTAAAATGCTTTTCGGGTCCTCTGTTAATACAGTGTCTTAAGAAATGCAGTATCAGTATTTTCTAAGTAGTAAGCTCTTAAGGAAATTTACCATTTGAGTTAGGAAGACTTAGTCCTGCATAAATATGAGGTAATTAAGACTTTCAAGACTTTCCTCCTTTCATGAGAAAGGAGAAATAAAATTTGGTTTTGGTGAATAAAATTGACTAATATTCAGTCTATGTTTATTCTAATAATTACTTTTTTCCAGAGTGTTATGAAGGATATATATTCAGTTATTTTTATGTATTTATGTATACTTGTAAAGAAAATAAAAGTTATGTTAAAATGCAGCACTTAAAAACTTTTGTTAGAAATTATTTTTGTATACTTTCAAGAGGAACTCATTTTTTATTTGCACTACTACTTCCCAATGTCAGAGACTTGTTGAGTGATAAACACATTTGAAAATAAAAGGATCTGAGGAGTTAGGAAATACCATTTCTTTAAACAAAACAAAACTCTTAAAATGTCATGTTAAAGAATATTCCTCTTTTCCTTTGCACCTTACTTTGACATGACCTTCCAAGAAAACAGGTTACTAATCTTCAACTGCTTTGCTAAAAATGATTTATAGTGAGTCCTAGTTTTATTCTGTTGCTAGGATAAAGCACCAAGCAAAAACAACTTGGCAAGATAAGGGTTTACTTTCCTTACATTCAAAGTCATTTTCCTATATATATAATATCAATGTAATATATATAATCATACATAATAATAATAAATATATATTCTTAACAACAGTGATGTCACACAATTTTAATCCCAGCATTTGGGAGACAGAGTCCTACAGATCTTTATGTCTGAGGCCAGTCCGATCTACTGTGAGTGCGGACTACACAGAGAAACCCTGTCTCAGGAGTTGGCAGAGTCAGTGGAGGTACATTCTATCATTTAGGAAAATCAAGGCAGGAACTCAGTAAGCTGGAGGAAGAAACCATGAAGAAATCTTCCTGCTGGCCTATTCTCTGAATCACCATTCCCTCACAGGTTCATAAATAACTAGTTTCCTTACACAATCTAAGACAACCACCTCCTTAACATTTGTTAAATATTTATAGACAATAACATTGCTATATATTTTAAATTAATAGTAATTTTTTCTTAATCATTGAGTTATATTTGGAAGCTAGGTGTGCTGGTGTTCACCTTTAAGCACATTTCTCTCAGAACAAAGATAGACACAATTCTATGAATTCAAGGCCAGCTTGGTCTGCACAGAAGGTTCTAGGCCAGTGAGGAATTACTTTCTTAGTTAGGGTTTCTATTCCTGCACAAGCATCATGACCAAGAAGCAAGCTGGGGAGGAAAGGGTTTATTCAGCTTACATTTCCACATTGCTCTTCATCACTAAAGGATGCCTGGACTGCAACTCAAGCAGATCAGGAATCAGGAGCTGATGCAGAGGCCTTGGAGGGTGTTACTGGCTTGCTTCCCCTGGCTTGTTCAACTTGCTTTGGTTTCTTGTAGAACCCAAAACTACTAGCCCAGGATTGGCACCAGCCACAAGGGGCTCTCTCCCCTTGATCACTAATTGAGAAAATGCCCTGCAGCTGAATCTCATGGAGGCATTTCCTCAACTGAAGTTCCTTCTCTGTGATAACTCCAGCCTGTGTCAAGTTGACACACGAAACCAGCCAGTACAAATAAATAGTGAGACTTTGAAAAAACAAAACATAACAAAACAAAAAGTAACTGAGATTAATTCATATTTATACAAATGATATATATTTATCAAATTATTTTCTCTACATCTGTACAAGCATGTTATTATATATGTTAAAAATAATAAAATGCTAAATTATAGAAATGTGTAGTTACAATATCTATGTATCTGATGTGTAAACATACTCTAAAGGTGTCAGCATTAAGTATTTTTCATATTTTATTCAATATATTTCTTGATAACATGAGAACACATTCATTTTTAAGGTTTTGTGTTCCCTGAGCAACCAAATCTGTAAATTAATACAATTTAAGTGAGTCCTTCATGAGAGGAAACTTTTGAAAATATTCCCTTACATATTTTTATTATGATTTACTTAAAACAGTTCAGTCATCTGAACTGCATTTAAATACTTTTTCATTATGATCCTTTGGCTTTCTTCCCATAATAAATTCAGAATGTTGAAGAATAGTTTAATTTCAGTGCATCCAACTTTTAATTCACTCTGCTCTTGGAACTAAAATATTCCAGGATGGATGAACAGGACAGTCTTTCTTCAGGGCCATAGGGAACAAAAATGACATACATAATATAATTATGGTGTGAAACTGTCCTGGAGAGTAAATAATAAACTCGACAATTATAAGAAAAAGAATTTTATAATATAAAGATAATTACATTAAGTTGGAAAGCAGTGAAAACAGAGGTTACCTTAGGAGGCAAAAATTCAATTAGTAGATGAACTTAATATTTAAAATGCTAGTGGTGAGAATAAGGAAGTCATAAGGGATGTTATAAATGTTATTCAGAAAATAAATATAATTCCCTGTCTCAACACGTGTCAAAATGATGTAGGAAAATGTCTTCATTTTCTCCCACAACTGTAAGTTTATTTTCTTGCTGTGTTCTTAAAAAGACTCCCATTCCCTAATGCTTGCAGTGAGAATTATTTACTTGCTGTCGAGTCACTAATGCAAACATGAACTGTGTATGAGATACACTAGTTGCATTGAAAGATCTGCCTCACCAAGACCCATTTTATATCTCTGTATCTCACAAGGGAAATGTGTTGCTTTATTATGAAGCTCATTTTATAATTAAAAAGGAATGTGAGTTTAAACTTAACTAATAAAATTTTAATTCAATTTATATGAGACAGGGTATCTCTAGCAAGCTTGGAATTTGCCATGTAGAACAGCTGGCCTTAGATTCATAGATATCAATGCCTCTACCTCCCATATACTGAGATTAAGACAAGAAGAATTTGTGACATTTTCTGTGTGCTAATTCTCAGTCTTAAAACCATTCATAGTAAAATTGTATATAACACATAAATGATGTCAAAAGAAAAAAAGGCAAAAAACCCACCTCATTCCAACTATTCACTTAATTTCTAAAATCAACTGCTATTTTACCTGTAGGAAATTATCTTAGCCCCTCAACAATGAACTATAAGTCAGTTTTTATTTTGACTGAAAATGGAAAATTGTAAGCTGCAGGGGCTAGAGCCGAACGGCTCACTATTCATGTTTAGCTTTTCCTTTTCCTTGTTTAACTCAAGCAGGCTTGATTTGAACAATATCACATGTTCCCTTATCCGTGAAGGCTATGCTGGATCATTGGAAAAATGAACTTCAAATGGCCAAGTACAACAAAGTCACCATTTCTGGCTTCAGACATGAGCCTCTAGAGACTTAAGTTATGCTACAAGTTATTCAACCATCTCTTACAAACATTCATACATGGTGAGTACAGAATCTTCTTCCTTTCAAGATTGCATGCAGCCTGTGGAAATCCTTCCAAAAGAGAGATGAGATACACATTGATTTATTTTATTTTTCAAAATGTCCTGGTTTTTACTGACTACTTGGTAAACTAACCACGGAAAAGTACAAATGCAATTCCTATTTTAACAATAAAAACATAAAAACAATTTCTTATCAAATTAATATTACTGTTGTCAGAGCCAAGAATGTGGACTAAATGCAAATAGACAGTTAATGATAATTTTAGCAAATTGGGCAATATATTTCTTTATGTTTTAGTTTTATATATACATATTTATAAATATGAGTGTATAGGTTTATGTGCATATAATTGTGGTTGATAGATATCACAAAACTGTGTTGAAACCCATGGAACTGGAGTTACAAGTAGTCATGGGTCACTCAACTTTGGTTCTGAGAAATGAGCTATTTTACTCTAAAATAGCAGCTCCCATGTTGACCAGTGAGCCATCTCCTCATGCTCCACATTATTTACATAATCTAAGAAAATCTATCCTAAGTCAGAGTATCATTTCAATGATGCTTCATTACATTTTTAAAAATTAAACTCTGCAAAGCCTTGAGACAGTTCACAATGTGGCTCTAATTTTTTTTAACCGTATCTCAGTAAAAGTGTATGTCTATGGATTTTACCTCTGAATCATTTTAAAATTATGTAGAATTCATTTTATTTTGTATACCTGCGAGTAGAACTGAGTAGCACATCTTTTCCCCCTAGAATCCATTGCCTCACTTAGAAGGGAAATTCTCTCATTAAGAAGTTTCATTCAGGGATGTGTTATATAAAGGCATCCATTTTATGTATATCGAAGAAAATGAGATATAAGCTGTTGATATGGCTGAGCTGAAGTTAATTCTCACCTACTCCATTTTCAGTATCTCCAAGCTTAAATTCCTATCATATATAAACTTAGGAACACAGGGGAGCTAACCCATACTCTGAAAATTTCCCACAATTTCTTGATTACAGAATTTCTGTTACCTAAAATTTTAGGAAATAGGACAAGATGTATATAATAATATAATATAATATCTTAACTGACATGATTTTGCTTAGCCAAGAAAGGTCAGTATGAAATTAAGCCTAAAATGAACTCCATTTATATAGAATATATAACAGCAAAAGTAGAATAGCTTAAGTCCTTTGAATCTTCTATAATCATCTACTGTGTAATCTATGAAGAGTTAGTCCTTTGGAATGTCACACGAAGCACTAAATTATTCAGTATGTGTTTGAATTAGATGTGTGTTAGAAATATCTTTCATGGGTTGATATTTCTGATGATTGTTGCTACTCTGGTGGTGGTTGCTCATCTTTAGGTTTGGACAACTCTTGTGGGAGGAAGTAGGTTGCTTTTGGAAACGCACCGTGGGTAGAGCCAGCTCTGCCTCTGGTGTAGACTCTATTTTCTGATCTACTGAAGTGTGAACAAGCAACCTCACACTTTCATTCCCATTGGTAGAGTTAGTCTTAAACCCATGTCTTTTATTTTAGGGGAAAAAGGTTTCTTAAACTATGGGCCAAAATACATGCCTATTGCTTTTGATTGGTTCTTGTCAGGCATTTGATCGAAGCTGTGAGAAGAATAGCAAAATATAGGAAATTACATTGTTAAGTTCTTGCTGTAATGACCTAGATCATGTGACTTGTAGGCTTTGGGAACTGGTTTGTGGGAAGGAAGGGAAGTTTGGAGTTGTGAATCAGACAAGATTTGGAGTGCTCTAAGCAGAGCTTATGGGTGATTCTTGTGGGAGTGTGGAAGACTCAAAGAGCAATTGACATATGCACAGTAAACACTCCTGACACAGCACTGGGGAATGATACTATTTGGGAGAATCTGATGGGAGACCATTTTATTACAACTGGATACATGACTGGTTCCATATACATTAACTGAGTATATTCTACCTATATATTTCAAAGTTGAGTGAGCCTGAATTAAAAAATTAATAGACTCTTTTATTTAGGAAAGAATTTTTTAAGGCAGTATAGAATTTGGTATTTGGTATGGTTGCATGTAAAATATGCATTCTCTTTTAGGAGAAAAAATTTAAAAGAGAGATACCTGCTCCCCCATACTAACCCCAAAAGCCTTCATCGCCTCATGTACAAATCAAATCATCTAGAATAGAAACCAGAACTCACTATGGCTGGTGTCAAAGGACATGGGGGCTACATCTAGGGTTGGCAGGAAAGCTTGGCAGCAGTGCCACAGAGTGATGTTTTGTCAGCTCTGTAGTCTGTAAGAGCAATGGATTCAGAGAAGCTTACATCAAGACTCAAGGAAGCTACTTAGGACAGGAAATGCAGGGCCGATAACATGCAGGCAGCTCCTGGCAAGGCTTTGCAAAAATATAGGAAGGTGAATCCTTACTGCAATGGTGATCCCAGAGTATTAGAAATGGAAGATAGGACTTTGGCTGAGGAAAGCTTTAGGTACTAAATAAAGCCTGTTCAAATGTGCAGGCCAGCAGACGTGTAGGGATTAGACTACTTATGCTCATTGTAGCCTCATATGCACAGAATTAATGACTTGGTGTTTTCCCTTCTTCTTCTTCTTCTTCTTATTATTATTATTATTATTATTAGTAGTAGTAGTAGTAACAGTAACAATTATTATTAATAATAGCAATTATTATTGTTAATAACAATCATTATTATTATTATTATTAATTATTTCTTCTTTACTATGTCTTTAGTATTCTACTTTAAAAGGTGAATGCTCATTTGTTGAGTGTTATTGGATAGCATCAAACTTGGGACTTTTTTTGCTATTCTATAGTGGCTCACAGTTAAGAAATTGCCAAAAGTTTACAAAGATACTTTTGATTTGGTCCATTGAACAGCATTGATGTGCTAGTGATCTAGAGACATTTGAAGTTAGACTAATACATTTTTTCAATTATTAGGGGCAGAATTTTATGTATCAAATATCTAGAGTCCCCCAAAGAAATGTTTTTGAATATTAGTGCCCAACTTGTGGCACTATTCTATGGAAGCTGTAGACGGTTAGGATATAGGGTTCAGATGAGAAAGCATGGTGCTGTGTGGCCAGCCTCACGGGCTTTTGCCCATTCCTAATGTTTGACAAAGCTCTCGGTTTCCTTCTCTTCTAAAATGTGCACAAGCAGTTTCATAATTCAAAGGAGCAGCTCCACCGCCATTACATCTCTGCCATGATTGACTGTGTCCCCTCAAATTATACAAAAATAAATTCTTACCCCATTATTTTTCTTGCATTACCTACTTTGCCACTCATTGGTTAAAGATTCCATGCCAAGCCTGTGTTACCATTGGGAGATAATGAACTTTAACAGGTCTTAATTAATCTAGGTCTTAGATTCATGTCTTTCTAGGAGATAAATATTAGGATTCCAGTGCTTCAGACCTCCCGAACTCACTTCTCAGTAATCAGGAAGTAAATAGCCCTCCCTCTGAATGTACTTCTAGAATGATGTACCATATGAACATAGGCCATTGGCAACAGTGTCAAATGACCACGGTCTAAAATTACTGAAATCATGAACCTAGATAAACCTTCCCCTCTCCTTAAAATTGATAATGTCACATATTCTGTCACAATAACAAAAATCTTAACATTCAGGAAATTGGTTCAGATCAGTATGCTTTCTCCTCTGATCATAACGGAGCTGATAAGGAAAAATTCTGAAGTGGTTTTGTAGGAAGATTTTTAAACAAAGGCTGTAGAAATCTTAGAATTCTATAAGCAGAGTTTATGTAAGAATTCTGATGTTCTGATGTGTAGCTGGAAGACAAGTTTGTGGCAGAAATGTAGAAAACCAAAATTATGTTTGTGGTGCTTCCCCGGTGTTTTGGTCAATGTTCTATTGTGGTGAAAGGCACCATGTCCACAGCATTTAACTTGTTTGCTTTGATTCAGAAGGTAGTCCACTATCATCATGGCAAGAAGCATGGCTACATGAAGGCAGGCATGATGCTGAAGAGGAAATTAATAGTTCTACATTCATGTTTCTAGGCAGCAGGAAGATAAAGACACTGGGATCAGATTGAACATTTGAAAACTCAAAGCCCACCCCTGGTGACACTCTTTCTCCAACATGGTCACAAAATCCTAATTCTTTCAAATAGAGATATTCCTATGAGCCTGTGGGTACCATTTTTATCCAAACCATAGCACATGGACATTTATACATTACTGGAAAATTAGAATAGAGGTTCTAGATGCTACTCTGACAAAGAACCTATATCACTGCCCTAATACTTTCTTAATGGATATTTTTAAAAATCATGACCTAACTAATCTCTCAGTAGAAATTTCTAAGCAGAACATCATTCAGGGGAAAGCACAGTACTCTTGGCTTGTTTGATTAAATTTATAGCTAGAATTAGCAGTGTGGTTGTCCCCTTCCTTTAAACTTGAGGTAGAGCAGAGGATAATTCCTATGGCAGTTGAGAAGCAGAGAATATGAGAGAGAAAGGGATCATGGGCAAAGTATAAATCAAGTGAATGTCCTCGGGGCTACTTTTCTCTAACTAGTCCTATCCTCCTACAATGAGATTATGTTATGTATCCATCATTGTATTAATCCATTACAGTAAGGGCCCTCATGAGGTTTTAAGAACTGGATCCATCAGCTGAAGAAACAAGCTTTCAACACCCGAGTCTTTTACGAGATGATGTTTTATATCCAATGGATAGCAAGGACCAAAATAACCTGCAGAGGGGAAAATACTGGAAAGAAAACCATGCTGTGTGGTGAGAAGCAAAGTGAATTAGCAGTTACTATAGATGAACACCATTGAAAGAAGCTGATACTTTATACCAGGACAAGGAAAAAGGTAGCTTGAGGTCATCTTTAGACTCAGTAGGTTGTTTTCTAAGGCATGCTCACTGGTACAAAGCTTTAAACTCATTTCGAGTACTTTGATTTGATAAGAAAGCCCGGGGCATGCTTCTCCATCCGTGAGATTTGTTTTTCTAGAATTGGTTGTCCACATTCAGGTGTAAAGGCACTCAGAGTCATGTTTCCAGCTGGCCCTTTACAGCTCACAGAAGCCGTGTGTAGTCTTTTCCGTGATACTGGTTTTGAAGGCATGCAGAAGGGTGAAGTTTGGGATTCCTGAGAGTTTACACAGAGCTTTCAAAGGTAAGCTTGGGAGATCAGGTCATTAAAAACCCCAAAATCAGCTCCTGACAGAATAATATGTGAAGCTGAAAGAATGAAGCTGAGGTTGCAAAAACGACCCCAGGAAGTTATAGATGACAGGATTGGTAATAATAAAACGAATAAAAGCAGCCTAAGAGACTGGCCATGTATGCTGTATCACTACAGGGGCAGGATTGCCTAAGTCTTTTAGAGCTTAATATACTCCCGTGTGACCTGAATCCTCGATTTATTGTTGGATTTCTCTGTTTTGGTTCTGCTTTGGTATTTCCCTACAGATTGTCGGGTCACAGCAGGGGTTCCCCAATGACTGTGCTGCTGATATTGTCCTAAGATGACAAACCCAGGCCAATTCTTACAGGATAAACAGAAGGATAATTGTTGGGAACCTAAACTCAGTGTTCCTCAGAAACCTTATAATGTGGGTTTCTATTTGTCAGGAAAACCATTACTTCCATTTTCTGTTCCTGACTGTCAAGTGATAGAGGCAAACTGTGTGTGTGGTGGTTTCCAATTACTGAAAACAGGCTACACTAGCTCAAAGACACGCCCTGCAACACACATATACCCTTCCAACTAGCACAAGCCATTGGCTTGCTTTCTTGCAGAGTTGCTTATTTTCTAGTCTCATGGGGTAGCTCAGCAATTTGTCTCCACATAAACCATTCTTCTACCCAGAGAGTAGTCCAGTTCTGTGGTTTGCTGCTCTCCTTTATTCTAATTACTGTTCTAGTCTTTCCTTCTATTTGGGAATATTTATCCTGTGCAATCTCAGAAGTACATAATCGTTTTTAAAAGTGGCTCACAGCCTCAGTTTGACTTTAGTCTCAGAAGTTGCTTCAGAACAATGTCCAAAAGGTTAAGGTTTTGGAGGTAGACTAAAATGCATTTTATTTGAAAAGAATGACTTAAACTTTTAGAATATAAAGTAATGATATTTTATTTAGAAAATATCTCCCAAAGACCCAATTTTTAGATGCTTGGCTGTGGTGTCATCAGGGGCTACTGGGAAGTACAGGAGATGGCACTTAGTGAAAGTAAGTTATATCATTACGGCCATGTCCTTAAAAGAGTGTTGGCAATTTAGTGTTTCTGTTTATCTTTCTTTTCCTGGATTACCGTCAGATGAACAAGTGTTCACTATAACATACTTTTGCTATGATCTCCTATGTTGTCACAGGGCCAAAGAAACAGAGCAAAGCAATTATGGACTAGAAAATGTAGACATGTAAACTCTTAGATCCTTTTTTTAAAAATTGCTTCCTCAACAATTTTACCAGAGTGATGGAATGCTAATACACTGAAGGATAGACATTTTCTATTAATTGATTAAACAATGGCTGTTGCATGGTTTGGAGTCCAAGAATTGGTTATTAAGGGCAGTTTATATCATTGAGCAAATGAAGGAAGCAGATGTTGGCATTCTGACTAAACGGTTTTGTGGCAATAAAAGAACAAATTGAAAAAAGGACAATGAGATAATTTAGAAGAACCTAGAAAAGTAGTTCCGATTTTAAAAGAACATTTGTATTATGCCATCAGTAAAAGAACTGAAATAACACTGCAGTCTTGGTCTATAAACAGATCTATTTAAGTTTCCATTGCTATAATCAGTAAGGTGGGGACTTTGTAAATATCTATCTGAGATGGCTACTTTTGGGACACTTAGTCATGGGAATGTGTGTGTTTGTGTATGTGTATGTATGTTCATGAGGGGGCGTTGTCATGATCACATAAAAATATCAATTATATAAGTTGGGAATAATGAAGATACTTTACATTCTACTTAGACAAGTTTTAACATATGAGAATGTGTTTTATTGTCATAAACTAGGCATTAATATAGTAGATCTTCCTTGATAACTATTTTCTCATTCCCATTATAGCAATAATATGAAAGTTTTCCTTGTTGGAACAGTACTAACCTTACTGTGTGCCCCATGAAATATGAGTGATACTCTGCACATTCCGCCCCTCTCCCTTTGCAAACCTTATCTCTCGCTGGTGGAGCAAACATCCTATTTCTTTCAGAAAGTTTCTGGTCCTTGTTAATATGTGGAAGTTAGTCAGATAATATACTTAAAAGGACAGAAAGAATTGACATTAAGCATTTTGCTGATAGAAGAAAGTTTTTGTGATTCCCACAGCTCAGGCTAGTCTCACTAGTATTTATTCTTGTAATGGAGTATCTTCCTAATATAATGATTCTCCTCAATAATTACACTGACTCAGTCTAAAATGAAATCTCTTACCAATTAATAATAGCTATAAAGAGACTTTTCCTAAGAAAATCAACAATAGTTACCTCTTCTTTCTCATTTAATGCTTACAAATATCTGTAAAATATTATGAGAGTTCTGTGCATTAAATAATGAAGACCTACCTATAGAACCTAAAAAACTTGAATAAAGTATTCAATAAGAATCAAAAGGGGAACATAATCTATGCCTCTATGTAAGAAATCTGTAGACAGTCATTGTGCATATTCATAACTATACATTTATTTTCATATATATTCTTAAACATAATTGTTTTTCTGCTATAACAAACTAGCACATACTAGGTAAACTTACACTATATGTATTTCCATATCAAAGATCTAGATCCTGAGAAGTTTAACATCAGAATGCCATAACACTTGGTTTGCTAAAAGCCCATTTACTGGTTTATGGATGATACCTTAGGGCTATGTGCTTGCTTAGTGGGAAGCATGTCTTTCAAAAGATTTCAGTTGCGTGAGGAAGAGGAGTGAAAACATGTCAGTGTTCTATCTCCTAATTCCATCATTATTAATTTATTGGGAGGTTTTACCATATGATTTTTGGTGAAATAAAAACATTGATATCACCTGTGTACAAATATATATGTATATATAATTTCCAATATGTATACTAAGGTGCTCCACAGAACATGTTATACTATATATTTGTGTCAAAAATTTTTCTGTCAGTACCAATTTTGGAAAGAATATGAAATATTTCATCAGAGCTTGTATTGGGTTATTGAATGCAGAAAATACAATGCAATTGTACTTCTGCTAGCTATAAAAAAAAAGGCTCAAAAATGTGCAGTTTGTAATTTTAGAAAAAGATGATCCTGATGTGTTAAAGCTTTTCTCCGTGAAAACACTGATATTGAAAATACATAGGTACACATAGATACATAAATTCCATCTCACATTACACTAAGATTTTCTATCCAGGCATCCACTCTTTATGTTTAGTAAAAGCTGTAAGAACAAATCAGTATCAGATTTAAAGATAATATGAGAATTCCATGCCCTGCACAGCATGTTTGCAGAATGCTCTGTACACTAATCTTGAAAGAACCAACCAAATCCACTCAAGTAAGACTAACCTCTGGTAATGAACAGTGAGTGATCATTGGAAAATTATCCTCCTAACCAGCCATCTCATTATCAGAGATTGTAAATACTTCCAAGGCCCACTGAACAGGATCCAGGGAACTTTGTCTACATTTGTATTGGGAAACAGATCATAAGACGTATATAATTCATTGCTCTGAATATTGACTGGTATGAAATGGCTAAAAGAGTTAGATTAGATTATACTCCTGGCTTGGATCTCTAAAATGGGTGGTCCTAAGAAGGTGTTAAAACTATAGACATTTATTTCCTTCTGTGTAGGTAAAACTGTGTAATTTCTATAACAGATGTACACAAAGCTTTTCAGAGGGCAGTTCCTTTCATCTCTGGTGGAAAAATTCCTTGTTGATTTTGTTTGTTATCATCTTTAACACATTTCACATAGAAAATATCTATGAATGTTTATTACTGTAATAAATATGCTCAATTCTATAACGTAGCATTTTGGCAATACCATTTTCATGGGAAACTCATTGAGTTATATAACAAATTACTCATGCAGATATCCCTGGCTTTATTTTGGTCTCATGGAAACTACAGACCATATGGCAGGACGAGACCTCCCTGCACTTCACTGTTATTTCTTTGAAAAAATGAAAAGAAATTACATTGAGAAAAGTGAAACTACTTCTTGTGAAAATTTAGCCATACATCGTAATTTTATCTACATAGAAAGAAACTTTGAAGAACTCTATTGGCATCAAAAAAAGGTGGGTGGCTATAGGGTTTTTCTTATCTCATGCACATATATTTGTATGATATGCTGGAGATTTCAAATTATAGCTTAAAAAAAGAATTAAATTGTGATCTCCAAAGAAGTCTTTCTTTGTTTCTATTCATCACAAAAGATAGTAATTCTTGTTAAGAAGTCCATAATTAAGGATACAGCCTCAGCTGAATATGAGTATAACTGTTGTTTTTTTTATATAGAAACTACAATGGTAGTCTTTTGTAGTAGAGTTAATATATAAAACGATAGATTGTATTTAAAAAGCAATATGCTCTTTGCTTGAATCAATCAATTTTCATATGAGTACTTAAAAAGTCAATTTATTTAAAGAACATTAAATCTATATAATAAATATAGTCTGCTAATTATTTTCTGTGATGATAAATACTAAAGAAATAGATTTCTACTAATTAAATTATAAAGCTTCCTAGAAGGTTGATTAATTGCTCATCTATGTCATATTCTAAAAGTAAAAATGGAATGCAGATGTCTCAGAGTGGCTGTCCATAAGAGTCAGGCTTAAAATATTCACAAGGAATTTGGAAGGATTGAAGGATGCTCAGAGAGTTTATAATATCAGATTATTTGACAGGTAAGCAACTTCATCAGAAAGACAGAGCTAGTTCCAATTAAAGGCAAATTTCGAGTCTCAATCTAGGTTGAATTAAATTCAGTGTCAGTCCCTAGATGATTTCTATTATTCTCTGCCTGTTACTAAAGGGCCAAGGGGAGCAAGCAGATGTTATGAAACAAAGAACATTAAATGCAAAGAAAGAAAAGAATTCAGATAAAAACATACATCAAAGCTTGAATTTGCTTCAAGTGTGTGGAGATTAAACAAAATGTTCAAACTTTCTCTCTTTGTAATAGGCTTCCATAAATCATACAACAAACACTGTTGCCAATGCCAAGTTGATCTGAACTAACCTCAGATGTTCTTGGAATGTATGATACTTTGGTTCTTTTATTTTCTTCCATTCACTCCTCAAATCACTGGACTCTTTGGCTTTATTTCCTTCTTATTTCACAGAAATATTTTCATTACAATTGTAGGGCCAGAGAGATGGCTTAGTGGATAAATATATCTGCTGCCAAATCTTGACGGTAAGAATTTGAACTCCAGATCCCACAGGAAAATATGAATGCCAGAAGTTGTCCTATGACCTCCACATGTACACACAAACATTCACACACACACACACACACACACACACACACATACACACACACACCTGTAGGCAGTAAATGGAAAGAATTTAATAATGTAAATGATTTTGAAATGAATGTTTTGATGTTTGTATTTACCTTTCTCAGTGTTTGCTCTTTGGACATGTTTGGCTGGTACTTCCTGCTCAAAGTCCTGTTGCTCCTCACTTTTGCCTATGATTTTCTTCTTATACCTTTCGTCACTCTTACATCTTATTTGTTGAATTATTTTTCTTGTCCTGGCATTTATTTAAAAAAATGATTACAAAATAATTTTTTTCTTACTCTATTCTACTTTCTCTACATTCTCTATCTAGCAGATTTTATCCATTTCATAGTTTCAATTTTATTCTCTACACAAGAAAATTTACACCATTATCCTAAATCATACTTCAGTATATAAGAACCCTAATGTCCATTTATCCATTTTCTTGTGTGTAGATTCCTTTAAGTTCTTTGGAAACTTACAACCTATGGCAATTTGAATGAGAATGGCCCTCAAAAGCTCATATATTTATATGTATAGTCCCCAGTTGGTAGACCTGTTTGGAAAAGATAAGAGGTGTGGCATTTTCAGGGAGGCATGTTATTGGGGGCAGGCTTTGAAGTTTCAAAACAGTTGTATCACACCTAGTTAGTTCTCTCTGCCTCATGCTTCTGGATTAAGATGTGAGCTCTCAAGTGCTGCTACAGTGTCAGCTACTGCTACTACCTCCCTACCAAATGTTGCTGTGCTATTTGCCATGATTGCCATAGACTCCAACCCTTTGAAACTGTGAGCCTCAAATAAATTATTTTCTGTAGAATTACCTCCATCATGGTGTCTTATTAAGGCAGTAGAAAAGTAAGTAAGACACTACCTAAAGCTAAATACATCAGGGACAAAGATGGAGCAGAGAATGAGGGAATAACCCACAAATAACTGGCTCAACTTGAGACCCATTCCATGGGAGAGAGACAACTCTTGACAGTATCAATGATATTCTCCTATACTTGCAGGCAAGAGACTAACATAACAGTATCTTGAAAGATTCCATCCAGTAGCTGATGCAAACAGATGTAGAAACCCACAGGCAAACATAAGGTGGCGCTCAGAGAGTCTTGTCAAGGAGTCTGGTGAAGAATTGAGGGAGGTAGAGGGTCAAGAACACCACAAGAAGACCGACAGGTCAACTAACCTGGAACCATGGGGGCTCATAGAGAAAGAGCTACCAACCAAAAAGCATGCATGGCCTGGACCTAGGTCCCATATACAGTTGTAGCAGATGTGCATCTTGGACTTCATATGGGTCCCCTAACATTTGGAGCAGGAACTGTCTCTAGCTCTGTTTCTAGCCTTTGGATCACTTTTCCCTAGCAAGAATGCCTTGTGTGGCCTCATTGGGAGAGGATGCACTTACTGCTGTTGTGACTTGATGTGCCAGGGAGAGTTTCATGGAATGTATGTGTTGGGGGATCTTCTTCTCTGAGGATAAAGGAAGCTAGTATGGGACAGGGAATATGAGGGGGGGTACTGGAAGGAGCACATGTAGAGTGAATAATGAAAGGAATTAATGAAATAAAAACAAAAATATTATTCTGAACAGCAGTAGAACATGCAATCAAATATTACTTAAAATTGACATAGTTTTTTGAATATTTGAATAAAATTTTCATATGTAAAATACATTGTAAAAGACTAGGCTCTTACTCCAATTCAAGTTAATCTAATAGGAAGATAACATCAAATATTATGTAGATATTTTGTGGAGCTATTAAAGGAATAGAGTGCTGACATAGATTTTATATATATGTATATACATGTACATATATACATATTAGTGAATCAGTAGTTCTAAGGAGAACAGAATGATGCAGTGATCAAAGATGATACAGAAGAATTGGTGTGAGGGTATAAAGATCTAAATGGCCTAGCAGAATAAGGCAAGGCCTAGTGTGTATATCTAAGAATGAATCTGAGAGTCAGTAAACTACTGTTGCACAATTTACAATAGAAAGATAAAACAAAACTAAGTTATGCCAGTGCATGCGTGTATGTGTGTGTGTGTGTGTGTGTGTGTAAGAAACGTCTTTTTTTTTTGTTTTTTGTTTTTTGTATTTTTTAATTTATTTTCTTTCTTTTTTTTGCCTTTTTTTCTTTTTTTTATTCGATATATTTTTATTTACATTTCAAATGATTTCCCCTTTTCTAGCCCCCTACTCCCCAAAAGTCCCATAAGCCCCCTTTTCTCCCCCTGTCCTCCCACCCACCCCTTCCCACTTCCCCGTTCTGGTTTTGCTGAATACTGCTTCACTGAGTCTTTCCAGAACAAGGGGCCACTCCTCCTTTCTTCTTGTACCTCATTTGATGTGTGGATTATGTTTTGGGTATTCCAGTTTTCTAGGTTAATATCCACTTATTAGTGAGTGCATACCATGATTCATCTTTTGAGTCTGGGTTACCTCACTTAGTATGATGTTCTCCAGCTCCATCCATTTGCCTAAGAATTTCATGAATTCATTGTTTCTAATGGCTGAATAGTACTCCATCATGTATATATACCACATTTTTTGCATCCACTCTTCTGTTGAGGGATATCTGGGTTCTTTCCAACTTCTGGCAATTATAAATAGGGCTGCTATGAACATAGTGGAACATGTATCCTTATTACATGCTGGGGAATCTTCTGGGTATATGCCCAGGAGTGGTATAGCAGGATCTTCTGGAAGTGAGGTGCCCAGTTTTCGGAGGAACTGCCAGACTGATTTCCAGAGTGGTTGTATCAATTTGCAACCCCACCAGCAGTGGAGGAGTGTTCCTCTTTCTCCACATCCTCGCCAACATCTGCTGTATCCTGAATTTTTAATCTTAGCCATTGTGACTGGTGTAAGGTGAAATCTCAGGGTTGTTTTGATTTGCATTTCCCTAATGACTGAAGAAGTTGAGCATTTTTTAAGATGCTTCTCCGCCATCCAAAGTTCTTCAGCTGAAAATTCTTTAACTCTCTACTCCATTTTTAATAGGGTTATTTGGTTTTTTGGAGTCTAACTTCTTGAGTTCTTTATATATATTGGATATTAGCCCTCTATCTGATGTAGGGTTGGTGAAGATCCTTTCCCAATTTGTTGGTTGCCGATTTGCTGTTTTGATGGTGTCTTTTGCCTTACAGAAACTTTGTAATTTTATGAGGTCTCATTTGTCAAATTTGTCAATTCTTGATCTTAGAGCATAAGCTATTGGTGTTCTGTTCAGGAACTTTCCCCCTGCACTCACTCTTTTTTTTAATTGATAAATTTTTTATTTACATTTCAAATGATTTCCCCTTTTCTGGGTCCCCACTCCCCACAAGTCCCATAAGCCCTCTTCCCTCCCCCTGTTCCTCCATCTACTCCTTCCCACTTCCCTGTTCTGGAATTCCCCTATACTCTTGCACTGAGTCTTTCCAGAACCAGGGGCAACTCCTTTATTCTTTTTGGACATCATTTAATTTGTGGATTATGTCTTGGGTATTCAAAGTTTCTGGGCTAATATCCACTTATCAGTGAATGCATACCATGATTGATCTTTTGAGACTGGGTTACCTCACTTAGTATGATGTTCTCCAGCTCCATCCATTTGTCTAAGAATTTCATGAATTCATTGTTTCTAATGGCTGAATAGTACTCCATTGTGTAAATATACCACATTTTTTGTATCCATTCCTCCGTTGAAGGACACCTAGGTTCTTTCCAGCTTCTGGCTACTACAAATAGAGCTGCTGTGAACATAGTGGAGCATGTGTCCTTTTTGCATGCTGAAGAATCCTCTGGATATATGCCCAGGAGTGGTATAACAGGGTCCTCAGGAAGTGTCATGCCCAGTTTTCTGAGGAACCGCCAGACTGATTTCCAAAGTGATTGCACCATCTTGCAATCCCACCAGCAGTGGAGGAGTGTTCCTCTTTCTCCACATCCTCACCAACACTTGCTGTCTCCTGAGTTTTTGACCTTCGCCATTCTGACTGGTGTGAAGTGAAATCTCAGGGTTGTTTTGATTAGCATTTCCCTAATGATTAATGATGTTGAACATTTCTTAAAGTGTTTCTCAGCTCTCTGAAGTTCTTCATGTGAAAATTCTTTGTTTAGCTTAGTACCCCAATTTTTAATGGGGTTATTTGGTTCTCTGGGTTCTACTTTCTTGAGTTCTTTGTATATATTAGACATTAGCCCTCTGTTGGATTTAGGGTTGGTGAAGATCCTTTCCCAATCTGTTGGTTGACGTTTTGCCCTTTTGACAGTGTCCTTTGCCTTACAGAAACTTTGTAGTTTTATGAAGTCCCATTTGTCAATTCTTGATCTTAGAGCATAAGCTATTGGTGTTCTATTTAGGAACTTTTCCCCTGAGCCCATGCCCTCCAGGGTCTTCCCCGGTTTCTTTTCGATTAGTTTCAGTGTGTCAGGTTTTATGTGGAGGTTCTTGATCCATTTGGAGTTGAGCTTAGTACAAGGAGATAAGAATGGATCGATTCGCATTCTTCTGCATGCTGACCTCCAGTTGAACCAGCACCATTTGTTGAAAAGACTATCTTTTGTCCACTGGATGCTTTCAGCTCCTTTGTCAAAGATCAAGTGACCATAGGTGTGTTGGTTCATTTCTGGGTCTTCAATCCTATTCCACTGATCCGCTTAACTGATATTGTGCCAATACCATGCAGTTTTTATCACTATTGCTCTGTAGTAAAGTTTAAAGTCTGGGATACTGAATCTCCCTGAAGTTCTTTTACTGTTGAGAATAGTTTTAGCTATCCTGGGTTTTTTGTTATTCCAGATGAATTTGAGAATTGCTCTTTCTAGCTCATGAAGAACTGGGTTGGGATTTTTATGGGGATAGCATTGAATCTGTAGATTGCCTTTGGCAAGGTGGCCATTTTAACTATATTAATCCTGCCAATCCACGAGCATGAAAGATTTTTCCATTTTCTGAGGTCTTCTTCAATTTCCTTCTTCAGAGATCTGAAGTTCTTGTCATATAGGTCTTTCACTTGTTTGGTTAGAGTCACCCCAAGATACTTTATACTGTTTGTAGCTATTGTGAATGGAGTCATTTCCCTAATTTTTTTCTCAGTCTGTTTATCCTTTGAATATATAAAGGCTACTGATTTGCTTGTGTTGATTTTGTAACCAGCCACTTTGCTGAAGTTGTTTATCAGCTGTAGGATTTCTCTAGTAGAGTTTTATGGTCACTTAAAGTATACGATCATATCATCTGCAAATAGTGATAGTTTGAATTCTTCCTTTCCAGTTTGTATCTCTTTGACTTCCTTATGTTGTCTAATTGCTCTAGCTAGGACTTCAAGAACTATATTGAAAAGATATGGAGAGAGGGGGCAGCCTCCCTGCACTCACTCTTAATACACAATGAGTCACTTCAAATGCTCATGTCAGACAGCAGTCCAGCACAACTTCTCCTGGATTTCTCTTTCAGGTTGCCTCATATTTGGCAAAGAGGATGTTGGATGAACACAAACTATCACACATTTCAATGCAGGACGGATTGATTGGCTTTCCCAACTACAGCTATTTGCAACAATTTTACACCATGATCCACAGCTCTAAAATTTAAATACCTCTATGATTTGCTAGGTTCTCATCACCTACTATACAATCTTTCCTACTGCATTTCTAGCAAGAGATCTTTGTTTGTCAAAATAGTTTCACTCAGAAGACAATAAAGAGCTTTTCAGTGAGACACAATCTTTACAAACTTAATCTTTGAAGCGACATACCTTGTATGTTTAAAGACATGTTAACATATCTAGTATCTTAAGAAAAAGTCAGTAGTTCCAACTGGTACTCTAAGAAATATTCAAATAGCTAGAGTATCTAATTGTTTATATAATGTATAATAATTTCATATAAAGTCCCTATCACAGTCTACCTGAGAGTGTATACAACATGTAGATGGAAAGCATTGCCTTATCAAATCCCATTGTCTCCCTCTATAATGATCTCAGTTGAAAGATTTAGTATCCATTCTAGATCCTGGTTATCAGCCTATGACTTGTGACTCTTCAGTTTAGTTCCACGTCAGTTCCACATGATGAGCAGAAAGGCATGGCCTGATCAAGTGTTTGTAATACTTTCCTTGTCCTTATGGAGTAAGGGCTTATAACTGGTGGCTCCATCGTGGTAAAAGGAATGTGATTCTGTAAGACCTCATCTCCTTTTTTCTTTTCAAACCAGGAAGCAAGGTGTTAATAGTTAGAGGGCCCAGACTCTAAAAAAATCTCAAAGTCTGTCCTAAATGCAGGACTTCTTTCAATGAGTCTCTAATTCCTAAACTACCTTCCAAAACAAGACTAGCAGCTGTGGACAAAGAGTTCAAATGAGGTTCTATGGGGGAACTTCTCATTTCCAAATAACAGGAAGAAGCTTTCCAAACTTCTAAAACCCTGGATTCTTGGGATATTTTGATTCAACAAAAAGTTACTTCCTTAGTAGGTAGACTCTGTAGCATTAGGCACAAAACAGTAGAGAATCGGGAAAATGTTCATCATGAGTTCCAGTTGCTAGAATATTATGTTCAATACCACAAAATTTATTTCATGATATGCATGCCACAATCCAGAGGTAAAACCTTCTCATGAATCCTGGTAAGTTACCTGGAGAAATTTTCTTGACAAATTTATTGATGACAAATTCCCATATGACAGGTCAGTGGGAAGACCCAAAAAAACAATCTTTCTCAAAAAGATTTTGTTTTTATTTATTTTTGTTTGTTTGTTTTTCTTTTTTCTTTTTCTTTTTGTTTTTTTCCTTTTTTATGTGGAACCACTGAAAGCCTTGGAAGGCTCATTTTGCCCTCACCTTTTCAAAGGTAGTATGGAGAACTAGCAACTACTTTCTAGCAGCTCTTTATTTGTAAAATAAATAATTCCTGTAACTAAATATTAACTGAGAGAAATATCAGATGCTACAATGTAAAGACTGTGTGAATTTTTTTGACATGTTCATGTCTTAGAAGGACCACATGTTCATTTTTCAATGATTGTTGTCCAACAATACCTAACTTTTGGAAGTGCAATATTACTTGAACAAGAACTGGCAGTTTTTCTGTTTTCCTTGTCAACCTTTGGTTTACTATAAAAAAAAAACAAACAAATGTCATTTAATTATGAAAAGCAAGAGCATGTTACTGACTATAGAAGATAGGAGTAACAGAAATAACTTACAAGGTCAGTGAGATGGCTCAGTGGACAAAGACGTTTGCTGTAAAGATGGTTGATGCAAGTTTCAGCTGTGGAACTCATGTGTAAGAAGAGAAACGACGATTGTGAGTTGCTTCTGACCACCATGCAAGTGCCTTAGTATGCCCAAGATACCTACTTCCTTCACCCTTGCTCAGTTAAATGGTTGGCTGGGAGTATCCTCCTCCTTATTTGTAATGCACTGGCAGAGCCTCCTAGGTTACAGATATATCAGGCTCCTGTCAGCAGGTATCTGTTGTCATCCCCAATAGTGTCTATGTTTTGTAACTGTATATAGGATGAAGCCCTAGCAGGATCCTTCTCTGTATGGTCTTTAACTCAGTCTATGATCCACATTTTGTCTCTGTACCTCCTCCTATGGGTATTTTGTTCCCCCTCCTAAGAAGGACCAGAGTATCCATACTTTCTTCTTCCTTCTTCTTGAGCTTCATTTGGTCTGTGAATTATATCTTGGGTATTCCATGCTTCTGGGCTAATATCCACTTATCAATGGATACATGTCAGGTATGTTCTTTTGTGATTGGGTTACCTCACTCAGGATGATACTTTCTAGTTCTATCCATTTGCATAAGAATTTCATGAATTCATTGTTTTTAATAACTGAATTGTGTAAATGTACCATATTTTCTGTATCCATTTCTCTGTTGAGGAACATCTGGGTTCATTCCAGCTTCTGGATGTTATAAATAAGGCTGCTATGAACAGAGTGGAGCATGTGTCCTTATTGTGAATGGTGTCATTTCCCTAATTTCTTTCTCAGACTATTTATCTTTTCAGTATAGAAAGGCTACTGATTTGTTTGAGTTAAATTTATATTTGGCCACTTTGCTGAAGTTGTTTATCAGCTGTAGGAGTTCTCTGGTGGACTTTCTGTGGTCACTTAAGTATACTATCATATCATCTCCAAATAGTGTTAGTTTGACTTCTTCCTTTCCAATTTGTATCCCTTTAACCTCCTTTTGTTGTCTAATTGCTCTAGCTAGGACTTCACGTACTATATTGAACAGATATAGAGAAAGAGGGCAGTTTTATCTATTCACTGATTTTAGTGGGATTGCTTCGAGGTTCTCTCCATTTAGTTAGATGTTAGCTACTGGTTTGCTGTATATTGCTTTTACTATGCTTAGGTATGGGCCTTGGTTTCCTGTTCTTTCCAAGACTTTTAACATGAAAGGATGTTGAATTTTGTTAAATGCTTTTCCAGCATCTAATGAAATGACCATATTTTTTTCTTTGAATTTGTTTATGTAATGGATTACATTAGTGGCCAAAATTACCTTTTGGAGAAGGTACCATGAGGTGCTGAGAAGAAGATATATTCTGATTTAGGATGAAATGTTCTACAAGTATCTGTTAAACCCATTTGGTCCATGGCTTCTGTAAATTTCACTGTTTCTACATTTAGTTTATGTTTCCCTGATCTGTCCATTGATGAAAGTGGGATGTTGATATCACCCACAATTATTGTGTGAGGTGCAATGTGTGCTTTTAGCTTTAGTAAAGTTTCTTTTATGAATGTAGGTACTCTTGCATGTGGAGCATAGATATTCAGAATTGAGAGTTCTTGGTTTCTTCATCTATACTTGTTGAGAGTTTTGCTGGGTATAGTAGTCTAAGCTGGCATTTGTGTTCTCTAAAGGTCTGTATGAGATCTGCCCAGGATTTTCTAGATTTCATGGTCTCTGGTGAGAAGTCTGGTATAAGTCTGGTGTAATTCTGATATGCCTGCCTTTATGTTACTTGACCATTTTCCCTTAGTGCTTTTAATATTCTTCCTTTGTTTAGTGCATTTGGTGTTTTGATTATTATGTGTCTGGAGGAATTTCTGTTCTGGTCCAGTCTGTTTGTACTTCTGTAGGCTACTTGTATGTTCATAGACATCTCTTTCTTTAGGTTAGGGAAGTTTTCTTCTACAATTTTGTTAGAGATATTTACTGGCTCCTTAAGTTGTAAATCTTTGCTTTCTTCTATACCTATAATTCTTAGGTTTGGTCTTCTCATTGTGTTCTGGATTTCCTAGATGTTTTGGGTTACTAGCTTTTTGAATTTTGCATTTTCTTTGATTGTTGAGACAATAATTTCTATGGTATCTTCCGCACCTGAGATTCTTTCTTCTATTTTTTGTATTTTGTTTTTGGTGCTTGCATCTATTATGCCTAATATCTTTCTAAGGTGTTTTATCTCTAGAGTTTTCTCCATTTGTGATTTCTTTATTGTTTCTACTTCCATTTTTAGATGCTGGACAGTTTTGTTAAGTTCCTTCACTGCTTTGTGTTTTCTAATATTTCTTTAAGGGATTTTTGTGTTTCCTCTTTAAGGGCTTCTTCTACCTGTTGGCCCATGTTCACCTGTATTTCTTTAAGGGAGTTATTCATGCCCTTGAAGTCCTCTATCAGCATCATAAGATACAATTTTAAATCCAAATCTTGTTTTTCCAGTGTGTTGGTATATCTGGGACTTGATGTGGTGGGAGAACTGGGTTCTTATGCTACAAGTAGCCTTGGTTTCTGTTGGTAGGGTTCTTGTGCATGCCTTTCACCATTTGGTTAGTATTAGTTGGTCTTGTTGTGTCTGGTTGGAGCTTGTCCCTCCTCTGGGCCTATAAGCCTGTGTCTGTACTCCTGGGAGACCATCTCTTTTCTGGCAGGATCTGTGCACAGAAGGCTGTGGAGCTGCCTCACTCCCTGGTGCAAGTGGTGACCTGAAGGCTCCTATCCCAGTTGCTCTACTAATTGTATGCCCTGAGTGCTCCTAGCTGTTTCTCTCCAGAGACATATTGAAGAGAAAGTAGGACTTTTACCTCTGTGCTCAAAAGTCAAAGTGCTGCTGGGAAATCACTCTTTCCTGAAGGACTGTGCACAGAAGGCTCTGGAGCATCTGGCTCCCTGGTGCAAAATCTACTCCCTTGAAGTAGACTCTTGAAGCCTATGGTCATTGAGATTCCTTAAACATAAGTCTGATTATGTTAAATCTGAACATTCTAAATGGGTACTTTCTATCTTTAACAAAGCATGTGGGAAAACTGTTTCCTCTCCTTCCCTGCCTGGGCTGCAGGGTTAGCATTTATTTTCAGCCAAATCTCCATTAAGCTCCATTGATAGCACTGCCTGAATGGAGGCATAGCACCAAAGATGCTTTCTGGACCTTCCTAAGATTATCAACAGCTGATATTCAAAATGAACTCGTTTAACATGCTATGAAACTATAACATGGCTTGTGTTCTTATGCTAATTATGTTACCCAAAAACCTGCTAGCAGTGTTCCACATGGAAGACTAAAGGAAGCTTGTCCCCAGTTAGATTTTGACTGGTCAATAAAGTTACCAGTAGCCAATGGCTGGGTAGAGAGACAGAAAGGACTTTCAGGATTCCCTGGAAGGTACTTAGGAAAGAGGAAGAAGAGATTCCTCCATGACAAAGGTGTAGAAGACTGATTAGACTGGAAAGGCACAAGAGGGAGAGACAGCAACCATGTAGGTACAGGAGGAAAACTGACCCAAGCGTACACAGACCAACAGGGTCCAGGGCAGCAACGATAAAATATAAAATTAGTATTAACTGAGAAATATTGGAGGGGAGTCTGTGTTAACCATTAAGATTAGGGAAGGTGCCATTTAAAGCATTTAAATGTAAGACTCTGTGTGTGTGCACGTGTGTGTGTGTGTGTGTGTGTGTGTGTGTGTATCTTTCATTCATGAATCTAAAACATTTGGGTGCGTAACAAGAAGCATGTGTGTATCTGCCAGGCAGTTTAGAGCAAATTAACGAATTTTACCACTTCAAAAATATTTTGTCTCAGTCAATAGGAAACCATTCTCTCGTTTATCATTCCTTCATTTCTCCAAAGACAAATGTAGACACATACTTAAATATCAATCAGTATTGTATCAAATGACATAGGAATATTTTACTAGGTTGGGCTGAACAATTATCTCCTTTTCCTATTTCTAATGTGACCACTTGGGCAATATTCACTTGTGGATGTCATCTTTTATGTCTTTAGCTATAACTTGTATTTAATTCCTACATCTATCCCTGCATTGCATTCTCTTTCATATTTAAGTCTTCCCTACACACCTCTAAGACCATGTGACATCTAGGCTTAAAGGTTCTTGAAGTCTTTTGGTAATAACAGAAGGCAAGTATAGTTCAATAAATTGTCAGGGAAATTGGAGCTATAATTTATTAACAGTGTACTCCGATTGGGAAGGGTTTTCTACTTTGAAGAGAAATTTGAAAGGTAATGTAATGAACTACCTTCCCTCTGCAGAACATAAAAAGCTCCTTTGTTTGTAACTTATTGTTACTTTCAGTCTTTATGTTTTGAAGGTCTTAGACTGCTCCTTAGAGTTTAGAATTTATCTGTCCAGAACATTACAATGTCATAAAAAAGGAGAAATATCCCCAAGTTCAAACTTCTATTTTCTATAATAAAGGAATCAAAATCGCACAGAACTCATTCTTCACGGTAGAATGGTGTGCCCCACAAGCTGAGACTAAGGACAAAGAAGAGCACGCACCTCCTCTCCCTCAGTTCTCAGCAGTTTTCATTTTCAAGCAACAACTACAAAGTTCCTTTTTCCAGTTACTAAGATGAATACCGAAAAGATTTAATGCTTCCGGGCATTTCAGCGTAAAGAAAAAAAATATCATATCACCTGAATAACTAATGTAGACCTTAATATGATACTCAACTTTGTGATTCTAGTATAGACAGAAAGAAAACAGATAGATTGCACTTGAATACCTACCAAAATGTATTCAATATCTCAACCTATAAAGTCATCTTTCAAATAAAAAAAATAAAAGGTGGATGTCTTTTTATATGCCAGGGTGCCTGATTTATGACAATGGCTGTGTTTATTCACACCAAATAACAATAACAAGAAAAACAGAACAAAACGGAGATCCAACCAACCTTCTCAAATGACAGTTAAAGCTTCTGAATTTTGACGTGAAATTTCAGACTTGTCTAGAATTATACTGGTATCTACTGATAAAACAATTAGACCAAATGTCTAGAGACAGGAAGAACTCGAAAGCCCATGAACGCATGTGCTCCACTGAGCAATGGACTGATGCAGAGATTCTTGCTTTACAGAGTCATATGTATCAGCAAAACCCATTTGGATAAGAAGGGCTTCTTTGTAAAACCCTTTCTATAATAATTATTTCAAATTAAAAAGAGTGTAACCTTCTTAAGTCAGCAGCATTGGGAACAAAGAAGTAATTATTATTGTCCTTATAAACACCAAGATGTTCAAATTCAGAAACTTAAAAAGCAAGATTCAGAACAGGCAGATGTACAGGTTACACACACACACACACACACACACACACACATACACACACGTTTAAGCTTGTTCACACCTATCGCTTTGGAAAAGGTAATTTTAGAATTTCTTTGTTCATGTCAGTGACAGCAGGAGTGTATTGTGAGTAGTTGGACTTAGAGAAGAATTTATCTTGGAATCTACCCTTTTCCACCCTGCCCAGTAATAATAAGGACCTGAGTTATCTAATGTAGTTCTCACTACAAAACACTAAGATTTCTTAAAAACCAAAACAAACAAGCAAAAAAAGAGGTAAACATTCAGCTTCCTTTTTTTTTTTTTTTTTTTTTTTTAGATGTTAGTGGTTGTGAAATCGCCAAGATATACATGCTTTTGGACTGGCCAAACCAACTCTCCAGGCTCTAAAACATATTTGCATTTTATTTTAGAAGTTAAGAATACCTACCAGGCTTGGGATTATAAATTGGTACAACTATTCTAGAAATCGATCTGGAGGTTTCTCAGAACATTGGAAATAGATTTACCTGAAGATCCAGCAATACCACTCTTGGGAATATACCCAAAAGATGTCCCACCGTGCCACAGGCGCACATGTTCCACTATGTTCATAGCAGCCTTGTTTGTGTTAGCCAGAAGCTGTAAAAAACCCAGATGTCCCATGACAGAAGAATAGATACAGAAAATGTGGTTCATTTACACAATGGAATACTTCTCTGCTATTAAGAACAAGGACATCCTGAGTTCTGCAGGCAAATGGATGGAACTAGAAAATATCATCCTGAGTGGGGTAACTCAGACCCCATAACACATACATGGTATGTAATCACTAATAAGTGGATATTAGCCAAAAAAACAAAAAAGTACAGAATACCCAAGATACAGTCTATAGAACTCAAAAAGGTCAACAAGCTGAAGTGCCCAAGTGAGGACGCCTCAGTCCCACTTGGAGGGATAAGAAAGCAATCACAAGGGGGAAGGGGAACCTGGGGGGAAACTGGGTGGGGGTGGGGAAGAGGAGAACCTGATATGGTATTGGGTGAGGAAAAAAGGACTGAAGCCCTGAAGACCACAGAAAGAATGGAAGCAGGCAATCTCGGGAAGGTATGAGGGTGGGGGGACCCTCCAGAACGTACCAGAGACCTGGAAAGTAAGAGACTCTCATGACTCAAAGGGAGGGACTCTAATGAAATGCTCTACAGTGGGGAGAAGGAACTTGTAGGGTTCACCTCCAGCAGAAAGACAGGACATCAAGTGATGGATGGGTTTGCCATCCCACAGTCAAAACTCTGACCCATAATTGGTCCTGTCTGAAAGAACCACAGGGATCGAAATGGAGAAGAGCCCAAGGAAAAGGAGGTCCAGCCCAAAGTGGGATCCAGCTCAAGGGAAATCCCCAAGGATGGACACTATTACTGAGGCTATGGAATGCCCACAAAAAAGGATCTATCATGACTGCCCTCCAAAAGACTCAACAAGCAGCTGAAAGAGTCAGATGCAGATATTCACACCCAACCAATGAACAGAAGCTGCTGACCCCTGTGGTTGAATTAGGGAAAAGCTGGAAGAAGCTCAGGAGGAGGGTGGCCCTGAAAGAGGACCAGCAGTCTCAATTAACCTGGACCCCCAAGATCACTCAGCTACTGGAACACCAACCAGGCAGCATACACCAGCTGATATGAGGCCACCAACACATATACAGCAGAAAACTGCTGGGTTTGGGCTTAGTCAGAGAAGATGCACCTAACCCTCAAGAGATTGGAGAGCCCAGGGAGTTTAGAGGTCTGGTGGGGTGAAGGGTGGGAGAGTGGGGACATTCTCATAGAGACAGAGGGATAGGGAGGAGGTATGGGATGGGGAACAGTCAAGAGGGTAGACCTGGGGGTGAAGAAAATCTGGAGTGTAAAAAAATTTTTAAAAAAATATAGTAACTACTAGGATGATGAAATGCAGCTGAACATATGAGTGTAAAGAGCTAATATTGCATGATTCTGTAACAAGAAGCAAGAAGTAGATACACGGCCCCCTAAAGGGGCCACATAACTAAAATGTCCAATAATTTGGAAACTTATGACTTTCTGCGTTCCCATTATTTAGAAATTAGCTACTCTCTTTTCAGAATGGTTTGTCTGCATACATGTAATTTGCACATGTTTGAAGTGCCAGTAGAGGCTAGAAGAGTCCATCCAAGAGATGGACTTTGAGATTGGCTTTGGTTTTGAGCTTTTAAAACTTAATTCCCTGGAAATGGAGTTAGAGACAGTTGTAACTCACCACGTGGATGCTAAGAACCAAACCTGAGTCCTCTGCAGGAGCAGCAAGCATTAACCACATGGCAACCAATTTTCTAATCTTCAAATATGCTTCATTCTGAAAATTTTGTGAAGGCACATTGCTTGAAATGTTTCTTGGAATGTTTCTTGTAGAACAATCCAACTATTTAAATGAATTCACTCCTAAAAAAAAAAAATTACACCTTTCAGAGTTTGCAGGTTGTTTTTGTACTTGTCTTGTAAATGGACCACCACCTGTGGCCACCTCCAGTCTTGACATATATTTTCACATAAAATAACTCCCTTTGGTTGTTGATGACAGTCTCCAGACTGAAAACAATTGTTTTCTCCAAATCTCTTAATCACCCTATTCATGAACTCTTTCTGCCCTGCCATTATAGAAATGGGTGGATATGAACTCGCCAGCTCCACAAAAATATTTATTTTTAGTCAAATACTCATTATCTTGGGAGAAAGATACACGGAACCAAGCAAGACTCCCCACTTGGAAATGTTCTTCACTCTCCAACTCAAGCAGTTTAGGTAGTTAATCTATTTACTAGATCAATGGGGGTGGGGGGGTGGTAGCAGTGGGGACCAGTAGAAAAGTAGTTAGGCATGCTTTTCTATAATTCAGTGGTTATGCTAGTCCACACAGGCAGAAACATTAGTTTTCTCAGGAACACAGGGAAGAGTCTGTGGGTGAAAGCCCTTGTAGCTTCCTTAGAATGAAGAACTTTATTGTTCCAACAGAAGACAGTATTACATTCTTAAATAATCATTATTAGTTCTAAATTATAAGCCTTATGCTAAAACTGTGTCTTGACTTTTCTATAAAAACTTCTGGTCAAATAACTCAAATAGAAAAACTTACATCTTTATATATCTGAGTTTTATCTTTCTTCAGGTTTCTCTGTGTATTACACCTTTCACATTTCAACTATACCCATATTCTGTTGAACAGTGTGAGCATGAACACTATTTCCTAAATATAGTCTTGCTATTGTAGAGAGAGTCTCTTGTCTACTGTGTGGAAGAATCATCTTTCAATAAAAATCTGACGACCAATGAGTTGAGCCATTTCCAAGTCCTGCACAGTCACTGTGCAAGGCAAGGGATGGTGTGACACTGTTCTAACCTACCACAGGTGCAGAGCCATCAGGGCATAGACCTCCCTGTGTTGGCATTCCTTCTGTGCTCCATCCAACAATGTTACCTAGCAACAGCCAGGTAGGCATGGATGCTATGAGAAAGGGACTGTTTCCCACCTCTCCTTCTCTCTGACTTTCTCTAACTCTGACTCTGTCCTTTTTCTCTCCCTAACCAGTTTTTACTCTTCCCCCTTCCCCTTCCACACTGCTCTCCAAGTGTTCTTGGCCAGCCTCTTCTCTCTCTCTCTCTCTGTCTATGTCTGTCTGTCTGTCTCTCTTTGTCTCTCTGTCTCTGTCTGTCTCTCTCTGTCTCTGTCTCTTTCTGTCTCTCTGTCTCTCTCTTTGTCTGTCTGTCTCTCTCTGTCTCTGTCTCTGTCTCTGTGTGTGTGTGTGTGTGTGTGTGTCTGTGTGTGTGTGTGTGGGTGCTCTTCTCTTTCTTCCTCTGCCTCTACTCCCTTCTCAATACTGCTTCCCATGTCTCTAAATAAACTCTATTCTATACTAGACTGCAAGTGCCTGGTACCTGGGAGGGTTGCCTCAGCATGGGAATGCTGAGACACTCTCACCCACCTCACCATGTAGTGCTCTACAAAGCATATCCCGTATTCCTAGTTTTATAATACACATCATTTGGTGCAGAGACTCGGATTCAGAAACTTGCAGGTTCACATTTCCTGCTGCCACATGGACTTTCTAGCCATCAGATGGCTACGCTAGACATGTGCATCCAAACATCAGCAAATTGGTAACCAACCCCTTTTGTCCCTCCCTCTCGGCTCCCCTCCCTGCACACTAGTCAGTGTAAATGGCCCCTGGTCCTACGGGAGGCTTGTTGAGCTCACAGCCACCTCTGGTGTCCTCGAGGATGGGAACAGGGAGGTATTCACAGTCATGACTGGTTTTCCTTGCTGTCTTATTTTAGTGCCTCAAAACTGACTTTCATCTCATGATTATCTGGTGATCTAGCCTGACTGTCTGCTTCTGGTTATTAGTTTATCCTCAGGATACTGGTAGATATTCTACTCTCACTCAAAAGGTAATATCATCACTTCTACTTCCAGACTCTCTACTGGGACGCCTCCCAGTCTCAAAGGCTTCTGAATTGACAGGATAAACTTGGCCCCAATAACCACTAAGTAATAACTCTAAATGGCTGCTTAACTGTGCTAAAAACAAAAAAGAAGAGAGAGAGAGAAAGAAAGAAACCTTTTACTTTTACATCATCATCCCAAAAAAGGAAAAGATTTCTACATGCAGGGTTTTCCCCACCTTTATTCCCAACTGCTTTATTACTTCACTCTCTGCTCTCAGCCCCTTTAACTTTATTATTATTATTATTATTATTATTAATTTGTATACATTTCAAATGTTATCCCCTTCCTGGTTTGCCCTCTGCAAGCCTCCTATCCCATCATCTCCCCACCCATTCACTCCTGCCTCACTACTGTAACATCCTCCTATGATGGGCATGGAGCCTCCAAAAGACCAAGGGCCTCTCCTCCCATTGATGCCAGATAAGGCAATCCTCTGCTACATCTATAGCTGGACCATGGAGCGCCTCCATGTGTAATTTTGGTTGGTAGTTTAGTCCCTGGGAGCTCAGTGGGGTCTGGTTAGTTAATATTGTTGTTCTTCCTATGGAGTTGTAATCCCCTTCAGCTCCTTCAGTCTCTCCCTAACTCATCTCTTGGGGTCCCCTCGCTTGGTCTGATGGCTGGTTGTGAGCATCCTCATCTATATTGCTCAGGCTCTAGCAGAGCCTCTCCGGGGACCAATATACAAGACTCCTGTCGCAAGTGCTTCTTGGCATCAACAATAGAGTCTAAGTTTGATGTCCACAGATGGGATGGATTCCTAGGTGGGGCTGTCTCTGGATAGCCATTCCTTCCGTCTCTGTTCCACTCTTAGTCCCTTTATTTTCTTTAGATAGTAACAATTCTACTCCCCCATCTCAAAAATTTAACCCCTTTAACTCTTAACCGTACTCTCCAGATCTTGTTTCAGGCTTAACCTGCTCTGCCAATGCTGTCAGAAGCTCTGTGCTCCCGTGGACCCTGCCTGCCACCGCGGCTGCCAGTTGCTTGCTCCAGAGGACAATCTTAAATTTCTACTTCCTTGGGAAATTTTATCTCTGGTTTCTTTCCATTCTGGTTTGCGCAAGCTGTTGGCAGAAGGACCCGCCCAGCTGCACCGGCACCACATACACCTGCCACACCAGCGATCAGCACAAAGCAGCAAAACCTGTCTATTTGTCTTCACATGTTTATTTGCCTCTGCTGATAGAAAGTCATGATTCTGCCATTCTGATTTCAGGAATAACAAACATGTAAATTTTCTCCACAAGTGGAACTATCACTTCAGCGACCTCTTAGCTATGGGCGGTCACATGGCTTTTGTAGCTTAAGTGCCATCTTGATTGAAGGCAGTCTCATGACTATCCGCCATCTTTGTTATGGGCAGTTCCCATTTCACTGCCTTCTTGCTTTAGAACAGCCTGACTTAAGGTCTCCAAAGACGCTTTTGAATTAAGATAAGATTTTCATATGATTTCTATCCCACCTTGATAAATAATAATTTAAATATTAATTTAAAAATGTAAAACATTAAAAAGGTTAAAGATCACTCCCTTAGTGTTATGTTTAGCCTTGTTTTTGCTACTGTCATTCAGTTACAATATATTCTCCTTATTTGCTAGACAAAATTTATAAAAAATAATTGAAAAAACAAACCCAGTTTGTTTAACTCTGATATGCTTAATAGGAACTAGCTGTCACTCTTGTCAGAAATTTGCTGAACATAATGTTAGATGTTTAAGCTTGCTATGACAGAGATTCTAAAATCCTAACAGTGACTCCCAAAGTCTCTGAGAAGAGATAGGCACAACCACAAGATTCTACCTAGGCTGTGGTATGTTAACCATTGAAAAAGACCACTCCATTGTCTTGCCTGATGGCAGGGCTTGGCCTAAACTCTGGACAAACAGAGGACACTCAGAGAGAACTCAATTACAGGAAGGTTGAAGGGGACAAAAGCAAGACCAGGGAGGGGTTGATGTTTTGGCAGGGTCCCACTTAAGAGGAACTCATTTAAAGGGCTCTGGGCTCACTGTTTCTTTGTTGTCTTTGAAACCCAGCAACTCTGTGAAAGAGAAGTTTCCAATTTACATATTTACTTTAAGTCACCCCAAAGTGTCAAGAAAATGTGATTTTTTATTTATATTTTGCAAATGAGTCTTTTTTTTTTTTTTTTGCTGAGAAACAGGGCACTTGGATGTTCTCAGACTTATTTTATAAGAGTTTAAGAGTTTGATAATGTCTCAGAATCTCCTGAGCTACTGGAAAAGTAAAAATTGACAGAAAAAGATAATTTTGTTATGCTAAGGAACCTGGCAGGTGGGCAGAGCATTTGAGAGGAATTGCAGTGACTTTCAATTATCTATCCTTAGACACTTGTCTGTTTCTCCTGGTGGCCTATCTAATGAATAGCTCTTCTGCAGATGGTAAGAAACTAGCATTCTTAATTGCTAGCAGGCTAAAATTAACAACAATGATGAGCATTGCTAGGGGAAGAATCTGGTATAATAGAGTTCATCTGTCAAGAAAAGGAAATTGGATATTTACTTTGATGGCATATACAATCTGATAAGTGGTGAGGATTGTTTCAGTATTATGAATCCTTCTAATTGTTATAAAATATACTATCAATAAAAACAGATCTAGTAACTGCTAAATTGTTTTCAACAGTTTAAAAACTAAACAAGTATAATATGGCTTACCTGTACCCCAATGTTAACATTTGTCATGAGTTTAGATAACAAATTGACATCAGTAATTTATATTGTATAACTTTTCCTCCCAAGATTATAATCTTTAATTTGACAACTATTCCTCACTTGTTTCTCCACAGAACATGGAATACATGTTTATTATGCAAATACCTATGCAAATGTCCAAGGAATAATGACTACAGTGTGATTTTACTTTCATTTAATATTATCATTGCAATTATTGTATCATAAGCCATTCTTTACAATTAATTCTAAAATTGCAATGGTAATATAAAATTGAAGGGAAGCACAAAAATATTTTATGAATTAGAGACTGAGAAAACTGAAAATCTTGCTAGAAATCAATTTCCAGGTAATTTTTGACATTTCTACAGATAGACTTCTGCAAAAAAAGATATTGGAATATTTTTCCTAAACTCATTTTGTATCACAATTGTAGAGATAAAAAATAAAATAAAATAAAATAAAATAAAGAAGGAGAATTCATCAAAAGCCAGCATAGTTTTTAAGTACAGTTGTGTTTAACGTTTATTTTAATGTCTAACTTCTAGGACACATGCATAGGAGCCAAAAATTCTCTATTGCAAAGCTTTTTTTTTCCTGGTTACTTCAGCAAGGTGTGTGAGATTGAAAATTCCAGGTTACTGGTGTTGAAATAGGAAACTTACTGGGTGCCTAGGCAGGTTAGAAGTATACAGGGCACCCTACAGTTCTTTATGGCAATTAAAGTTCCACTTAAATGTGTCACTGGTGACCACAACTGATCAAAATGTAAAGTTGTGAAGCCAGTCCCAACTGACTATACCTGCACCTAAGGCTCAGGGATCCTTGTGGAAAAATGAATGCAAACATTGTAAAATCCAAAGGAACAGAAAGCCTTCTGTGAGAGTACATCTCCATGAAATGTCAGAGAAACTCTACCCATGATGTCTTACCAACATGACTTCACAAACAAGGATGGAAACAATAGATGTCCTCCCATGGAAAGTGAAAAACTCAGTAAACCTTGATAATAGACCAAGAACTACAGGTATCGAATTTAGTGTTTCAGGTAACTCTATGTACATTATGTCCCATTTGCATCTTAAATCTCCACTCCGGAGTCTGTAGTTTTTTACTAAAATAAAGCAAAAGTCACCTTGAGATACTCTAGGAACCCTATGGTCTTGAACTAAAGGGGCAGAATTAGCTGGCCTTGGCTGGGGAATTTTCCACTACTTTTCTTTGCCAACTAAATTTTGTTATGTATTTGTAAGACTTTGTCTAAGACTTTTTGGACCTCTGTCTCATCTACTCTTCCTGCCTTCATGTCTCTTCATGGATGGTAATCATTTCTTGGAATGTCAGTAGAATAAAAGACACAGAATGTGAATTGAATGGTGCATTTCTAAGCACCCTTGGGTATTTATGAGATAAACAAAAGCTAGGAAGTGCTTTGACAGCCACTCTATTAAAAGGTTTCAGAGTAAAGAACTACCTGAATAAGATAAGAAAATAGAAGTTCATCTAAGAATTCTCAAGATGAAGTTGTCATTTTTTTTAATGCTATGCAGTATTTATGTCTTAGTACCAATGTCAAGTAGCAGTTAACAGAAGATAGCTCTTTCCTTATAATAGTTGCAAATATTTCCTTCTTGTCTATGAATAAATTCTGTTTGTTGTATTCTCCAACAATTTAAAAAAGGCTGCTTTGGAAATTATTTATAAACATATAACAAATATGATAGGGAAGGTTTAGCAAAACCTTCTGTGTAGTGTTTGAAAATTTAATTGTAACATCAAGCATCTGAGTATAATTTAGTGACTGCCCTTGGTGTCATCTGAAAATGATCTGCCTGGGGCAGGGGAGTGACAGCCCATGTGATGTTTTGCTCCAACCTGAGGCTGTCTGTTGTTATTCTTTACTCTTGGCAGTACTAGAATGGCCCAATCTCAAACTACCTTACCATCCAAATGACACTTTCTGCTACCTATTTCCCATTATCTCAGCTAACTTGGTTCCATCACAAAGTAGAAATGTTTTACTTCCAATCTGGCACTAGGTATGCACGTTTTATTTGGTAAAACATTTATCATCCATCAATTTTCCAGACTAGAAGGTCTTGCCGACATAAAACAACAATGGACTGCTGTCTGGATGGGAAGCAGAGAATGTCAGAGCAGCAAAGACAGTAACTTGGGCAGACAGAAAGGCTAACACTTAAATGCGATTTCTGATTTTGGGGAAAGGAATTATTGGACCTTCCTCATCGCTGTTCACATATTCTGTTGCCCCTCAGGTCTTTCCTTTTCCGCTTTTACTATTAGATTTGGAGAGATTCAATTGACTGCTGTGCTCTACTGCCTAATCAGTCAGTAAAGAAGCACCAAAGTCAAGAAAAATATTTTAAGAGATGTCAGTTCTATAAAAGTCAACAGAGATAAAGAGATTTATTGCTTCTGTCCTCACTGCTGACCTGATTCTATTGGAGTCAGAAATCAAGAAAATCCAATTGTTTGTGTGTGAGTATGAAAGCAAGCAAGCAAGCAAGCAAGCCTGAGAAAAAGATTTAGTTTACAAGGGAAGGAATAATATTTGTAAGTTGTCAGAAGTCCCTTGAAGTTGGTATTTAGTGTACTACTTGAATTTCTGGGTTTGTTTTTTCCTATTGTCTGAGCAGAAAGCAAACTAAAACAAAATGTGTGCTCCTTTGTGATTACACTCATTTGCCCATTAACTCATGAATTTTGTAAATCTATATTTAATATGCTTCTACTGTGTGTTCTCAGTTGCTAAGATTCTAACAGTGAACAAAACTGCCTTTGCCTCTATTTTTATATAATGTCATTAATGCTAAAGACATGATATCCAACCTTTCAAATAAAGAGGAAGGCAGCTGTAGTGAAGCAAGAATGAGAGAAAAAGGTACTCAAATTATAGATCAATCAAGTAATGATTTCAGTAATTATTGAGTAGCACTTAAGTCTAACTTAGACAAGACTATAGATTCATTTGAGCCCCCTCTGGGATCCCAGAGACATCAAAGATGAGGAGATGAAGATGTCTGGAACTGATTTGTTTAGGTAGCTTATGACTGATAGTAAAATCCTGAAAATCCAGTTCCCTATGTTGTCTGCATTTCATTTTCATCTTATATAAACAACTCTTCTAAAAAGGTGAAAATAAGTAATTCTACCACTTTAGGCTCTCAAAAACTTATCATTCACTTTCTGAGTTTATTATGACATTTGAAAATTAGTATATTTTAATTTCTTATTAATGGTTTATGACTATAAGAAAAAGTATATTGAAAGACCCTAAAGAGCCAGGCATTGGTGGCACATGCCTTTAATCCCAGCACTTGGGAGGCAGAGGCAGGTGGATTTCTGAGTTTGGAGGACAGCCTAGTCTACAAAGGGATTTCCAGGACAGCCAGGTCTACGCAGAGAAACCCTGTCTTGAAAAATCAAAAAAAAAAAAAGAAAGAAAGAAAAAGAAAAGAAAAGAAAAGAAAAGAAAAGAAAGAAAGAAAGAAAGAAAGAAAGAAAGAAAGAAAGAAAGAAAGAAAGTTCTAACTATATTCCAAATAGGTATGCATATACCCATAGGTAAGTATAGAATTACCCCTCATCTGAGATATTTCTCTTTGTAACAGACGAGGGGAACATTGCAAATATCTACAGTAGTTTGAAATAAGCAACTCAATTTGTTATTCCACAAATTATTATATATTCAATATAACGCAGATCCTACACATAACATTCTGGGGAGTATTATAGACGAGGGATAAAAATTATTGTAAGATCTAGTGGATAGAAACGTGCTATAAGATAATGTATTCTTGATATGTAGGGAAGATAAGGATTCTCAACAAAATAGTTGCCAAAAGAACAGCAGAAGCCATGACAACAGAGTTTGGGGAGTTTTCAAAATACTCCACCTGATGAAGATGAAGAGCATCAGTGAATTTAGAGTAGATACTTATGCACCAAATTTAAAACCAACATTTTAGCTTAGTTTCTGAACTAACAATAATCCACTAGTAAGCCTTCGACCTACCTTGAAGTATTCCAATTAAAAGGAGCTGAAATGTTTTATTTATAGAACCTCCTAAAAATCTCATGATTTTAAATAAAAAGGAAAATTAAAACTACAAATATAGTCAGCTTTATCATTCCATGTTGAACAACTTCAAACTAAATTCATGGAGGAAAAAAATTCGGATCTACAGTGATGGCTCTGCAGAGAAAAGCATACAATATTTCCATAGAGTAAATAGTTCATATTAGTAGTACTTAGCTGATTATCTAGTCACCAGGTACTAATGAGCCTAGGCTCTCCATGCACACACTGGGGAAAAAGTCAACTCAGCAAGATATGATGTCTTCTTAGCTAATGATGACTGCAGTTAATTGAAGAGGCTTTAGAATTCTAAACTGGATTGGTTGAGTTAAGAGTCAGGGACCAACTAGCCATCTGAAGGGAGATGTCACTTAAATATTTTTTTTTGGATTTGTATTTTTTTTCTTTTTTACTTCGAGACAGGGCTGTCCTGGAACTCACTCTGTAGACCAGGCTGGTCTCAAACTCAGAAATTAATAAAAATATTAAAAAAAAAAAAGAAAGAAAAATTCTGAGTCCTTTCAACCTCAAAACCTACTCCCAACCCGTGATATCCTTCTTCCACCAAATGGGGATCAAGTATTCCAACAGGATTCTATGGGAGCCATTCTCATTCAATACCCCATAAACGTCCTTGTTTTGCCCTGAATTTTACTGTAAAACCTGTTTTAAAAATGAAGTTTCAGATTTCACTGCCAGCATTTTCTTCAGTGAATTTTATATTCCTTTTCTTACAAGGACCTATTTGTAATTCCATACCCGACTGAAAGAAAATATTATGCAGACCTGCCAAAGTGTGTCATTAAGTCAGTGAATTCTAAAGAGGACACTGTGACACCTGATGTGTCACACAGGTGCCAGGAAGATCTGCCTTACTATGGAGACTTCATTCTGAAGAGAATAAGACAAACCCCCGGCAGGGATGCAGACTGTTTAAGACTTAAAGCAGCAATAAAACAACATGAGGCATTTAAGATAAACAAAATTGGATCTCTCAAGAAGTCAGAATGTTAAAAAAAAATTGAGGTGATAATGGCTTATGCCTTTAATTCCAGGAGGCAGAGAGGCAGAGGCAGAGGCAGAGGCAGAGGCAGAGGCAGAGGCAGACGCAGACGCAGACGCAGACGCAGACGCAGACGCAGACGCAGACACAGACACAGACTCAGACACAGAGGCAGGCAGATCTATGAGATTGAGTTCCAGGACAGCAAAGACTACACAGAGAAATCTTGACCCCACCCCCACAAACAAAGAAAAAACCAAAAGCAAAACCAAACACACACACACACACACACACACACACAAGCTGGAATGTTTGGGTTTTAAGGAAATTCAATGAACACATAGATGTCCTCTCAGGGATCTTACTAGATTTTAGTAGCAGTTTCATTCTCCTCAACCCCAGTGTTTCTCACTAGGCTATTATCGTTGTTAGTCAATTTTCCATTGTTTCCAAGTGTTTTTGTAATAAACATATAAGAAAGTGAACAGGTCTTATAAACTGAATTTTAGCAGTTTCAGGCAAGGACTGGTCAGTAACATTGCAATAGTATCAGCTGCAAGTGGTTCATGATAGCATCCCTCTATTGTGAAATTGTCTAACTTGGAGCTAACATGAAAATTGATGGAAAGGGGAAGCGATTGGGTTCTACTTTTCTGTACTACACAGTTTTTGCTACCCCTACTTTAAGCTCTTGGAAGAACATGCTCCCAGCCCAGTCCAAGTTTCCTTGGATCCATGGATGACACACACACACACACACAAACACACACACACACACACACAACTTATTTTTCAACTGGCTTTATGGCTCAATCGCTGGGGGCTTCTAGCATGCTTTAGCAATTTTTTTAGCTCAGCAACCTAAATCTACCCTCGACTTTAGTTGCTCAGTTAGCTTCTTTTTCCGCAACCCAAAACTGCCCTCAGCTTTAGTTGCGTTTCCAAAGTCCCACCTGGGGAAGTGACCATTGGCTGCTCCACCTGAGATCTCACATGGTAGTCACCTTATCCCCCTCTGAAGTATGGTGAAATTCCTCTCTCCCCTGCATTTGCTAGCTTGCCTGTGGAGAACTGGAAGTCCCACCTCTTTGGCCCAGCTCATTAGCTGCTAGCTTCTTTATTAATGGTTTAAGAACTAATTGGGGAAGAGGACCTTAGCATCAGAACCAGCTCCTATACTATTCCCTTAAAGGAACTTTTCCAATGACCAGAAGACTACCAACTATCCTCACCACTTACAGTCATGTGACTCCTAATAGTGTTAATGTCTAGATACTAAGCCTTCAGGAGGCAAAGATGGTTTCTCATTCCAGTATTGAGATTAAGACAAGGACTGGGGTCATCTTACGCTCTTTAGCCAAACTCCTCACAACATCATTCAAGATAAATCCAAGATCCACACTCATCATGCTTCTCACCAGCCACCACCATGCTAATATATAGCAATGCTAACATGGGCATTTACTATTTTGTTAATGACACGTTTCATTCTTGGGAGATATGGTGGTTTGAATAGGAGTGCTCTGCTTACACTCATATAATAGAATGCTTTCTTAGCAGGAAGTGGCACTGTTTGATAGGATTAAAAGGATTGGGGGTTGTGGCCCTTTCAGAGAAACTGTCACCAGGATTGGAGTATGACATTTCAAAAGCTCATAGCAAGCCTACAGTGTCTCTCTCTGCTTATTAATGAGAATATAGCTTTTAGCTACTGCTGCAGGACCTAACTGCATGTTGCCATGCTCCTTGATATGATGACAATGGACTAAACCTCAGAAATTGTGAGTCCACAATGCAATGCTTTCTCTTACAATAGTTGCCTTGGACACAGTGTCTATTTATAGCAATAGAAAAGTGCCTAAGACAGACGTGATTCTTTTGTCTTTCCATAAGACAGAATGTACAGGTGCCTAGGATTCAGAGGTCTCTAGGCACATTATTATCATATATCAGTCATCGCATATCAATAATATGTGGCAGTTGCTTTCTTAAAGGCAGAATATCAGGCATATGAATATTCAGATATAAAGATGTTCTTCCTCTCAAACTATAGCCTCAACTTAGGGTTTTTAAAGCTAAGAAACCTTTCTTAGAGCATTGGAATCTTTACTTTTAGCAAACTGTAGGATAACAGTTAAATGTGATTAAAATTTTATATACATAAATTATTTCTTATTAATTATCTAAGGAAAGAGGTATGTTATGTATACACATGACATACATACAGATATATAGATATAGACATAGATATAGACATAGACATAGATATAAATATATGATAGATAGATAGATGAACAGACAGGCAGATAGACAGATAAACAGAAAAGTAGAGAGAATCAGGTTCAATTAAGGTAATATGAAATTTATCTACTCAAGACTTTTGTCTATTTCCATATAGAATGAAAATTTATTATGTTTTTTCTATTTAATAGTCAAGTAATATTCATTTATTATTTTTGTAACCATTCTAGCAAGGTGCTGGGAATTGTCTCCTTTCTTTTGATACATTATTTTGGTACAACCAAGATCTATAAACCACTGGAAAAGTAGGTCACATATTTATTACAGTAATGTGTACCTTAGCAGCTCAACACAATGTCTAGCTACCTGAAACCTTAACTGGAACTTACATGCCTACTTATTCTCAGTATTCTATTATCTTTGTGAGTACTGTAAACCAGATCAGGGAAGTTTCTTGTGCTTAAATCAGTATGCATATTTTTCCCCCAGAGATGCTGAGTAGATACACCATGCCTTACAATGCTAGGAATCAGGCAACAGGAAAAGAATAATTTATTTCAAAAGGAAAATAGCACAAAATGGTGTGATACTCACCCTTTAATTCATTCTTATCAATTATTCCTTGTAATGAATGCAGCTAGTGTTTGAAACTGTTTCTTGGTCCCAACACAAAAGCTTAATTTTCTGGAAAGTTAAAAAGCTACCAACTCTTATACCAGATCATCATTACAGTTTTGAAGATCTGAGTCCCTTGGGGAAAGCAAACAGTAAGCTTGAAAGAAGTGAATGTCAAATACTGAATTATGATGATGGTCAGCATTGCCCCTTTAGCAAGAAAGCAGTTTTTAGTCTTCAAATGAATAATTTGCATGACACTTGGTATAAATATTACTCTCCTCATGCTTACAAACAAACATGAATAACTTACAAGAAAGTGAAGCATTATTATAAACATGATTGTTTGGATGATAATTAATACCTGGGGGCAAGCTAATAGTCCAAGTCAATAATAGTTATTTTTTTTTTAATCCCAAATCCATGAAGCACCAGACACCTCTTATCCACACCCCTCGCCATATAAGCTAAACAAAGAGTCTGTATCAAACTCTTGATTCTGTATCTCTTGCAGACACAATACAGGAGATAAAGCCTGATGAGTTTCTACCAACACAAACAATTTGTTAGCATTGACTGGTCACTTCAGTGAAAGAACCAGTCAATTTAATCAAATTGGCCGAACTGACCTTAAGCTTGAGTGACAAATGGATGTAGTCAAAATAATCAAGCTAAGTAGACATAGACTGGGTGTGCTCACCTCACTCTCCTTCTAACAGAATCTTAACACACTGGCTAGGGAAACTCTATTCTCAGGGAAGTGGAGAAATGTTAAAATGAGGCAAAACAAAGGAAGATTCCTGATCAGTCCAGTGGTCAGAGACAGTCATCTGAATAAGAAGGAAGAGATGGGCAAATGGAATAAACCTCCTTTACCTCTTGACTGAGGGCATGCCCAGGAGCCCTACACCAGGTGTTGTAATCATTGGTGTGTGAAGAATCCAGAAGAGACATTGCCCCAAGCCACAGTATAATTGGTTATATACATACTGTATAAACATAGGTTTACTGGACAGTGGACACAGAAATACTGAATTAGAAAACATACCCAAGTGACTGTAGCTGGAGTCTGAGAAGATAGACAGCAGGGCCGGCTTTCTAAAGCCCCAAACAATCATAGTAAATCACTTCCAACTGTTGCCCTGCTGGCACTCTCCCTAAGCAGACAGTGGAGCGGCTGCATCTCTCAGATAACAAGGTAATTAATGTTAAAAAGGAAGACCAGATTGAGGAGGGTCAGTTGGAGCTTCAGAATCATAAAAAGGGAGAATTAAAAATCCCATTTTCATTTGCTTCTAAACTTCTATTTGCAAGGTTTCCTTTAGAGAGGTTTGCAAAGGCTAGGGGAGAGACAAGAATAAACAAAAGCTATTACGGGCAATGAGATGCCTTTCCTCTTAGCCACTTTCTGTTAGAGATCTTTGCCGAGGTTCCAATGGCATTGTTATAAACCTCAGCCACAAAATTAGTCTGTCTACCTTGGAGGAAAATAATAGAACAGAATTTGTTCATCAATAAGATTAGGGAGGATGCCAACATACTACTGAGTTAAAGATCCCCCTGTGTTTCTCCACCCATTCTCCACTTTGCTGCTGGTAAATAGATAATGATTGCTTGTTAATTGGGTCCTATTTCCAGTGGCCATGTTTATGACACCAGTATGTCTGGAAAGCTTTTGCATTAGTGATGATGATGAGCTGAGACATACTTGTTGCAGATCCATGACAGAGTTCAGATTTTTTTTGTTTATTTGTTTGTTTGTTTTTTAATATATTAGAAAGAAAAGCTCATCCAGAAACTGTGTTTCATTTTCAAACTCAGGAGACTGAATAATAAATGCCAACGGTAAAATGTATCTTCAACTAATATCCAACAAAAGGGAATACATAGTATTGTGCAAAAATATCAAACGAAATAAATGAGGCCTTTTAAATACTAATTAGGCCTACTTTTAGCTCTCATGATAGCAAAGTGGTGGTAGAAAAGATCTACAGGTCTACACTTACTCTTTATGAAGCATTAGGCTTACTATTTTATAAAAATTCAATTCATAATGTTCCTAAAAAGTGAATGTGACTTCAAGTTTTCTATTTTAAGGTAAGAAGATCAAGGCATAAGATATAGAACACCTTCAAAGCTAATTATATATAGATATAGATATAGATGTAGATGTAGATGTAGATGTAGACGTAGATAGATAGAGATAGAGAGAGAGAGCGATAGATATATACACACATACATACATAGCTATGTAGACATACATTTCATAATAGTTATGCCAAACCATAATTGCCACATTTTTTAGACTTTACTTTTTTATGTTTATGAATATTTTACATACATGCATGTATGTGCACCAGGTGATTTCTGTGGAGTCCAGAAGAGCAGGTCATACCCTTGGAATTGGAGTTACAGACAGTTGGGAGCTTGCTTTGCAGGACTTCTCATCCAGGTGAGTGCCAGCAACCAAACCAGGTCACCTGCAAGAGCCACAAGTACCCTTAAGCTCCAAGCCAGTTCTCCAGCCCTAATCATCATGGTTTTTAAAAACATGTATGATCCTATTTCCACTATTATTACTATCTTTCAAAATATGAGAATGTACATTGCAATTTACATTTAGAATATAAAACACCCGTATGTGTTCAGTGATAACTATCTTAAGTAACACTACCTTCTTGCAAAAAGTTCATGATTAAGAGACTGAATCATTCACTTTCCAAAATATAGACTGTCAATTCCCCGAACAGAGACCTCTGCAATGTAGTCTAACTGAAGTCAAAGAAGTCTAGAAGACACAATAATGATGCTGTTGTCTCTTCCTGAAAACTGAGCCTCTATCAATGACCCCCCAGTGGGTCACTGGACTGCCCGATTTGCATGGCTGTCATGTACACAGTTGAGTTTTCACAGCTGGAAATTACCTGCACAGTGGCCCAAGCTAAAAGTGAGTGAAAATTTCAGTACTGAACACCAAGAATCTGGACTGCCCTCGTCTATTGGACAGGAATTCCATGCTGAGAAACTTCTGGAGAGTGGATCACCTGAATGTGTGATCTCAGAGGTCATGGAAACACAACATAACATGCTGGTGGGTCTTCTGTTACTTTCTTTGTAGCCTCTTCCACAAGTGTTTTTGTTTGTTTGTTTGTTTGTTTGTTTTGTTTGTTTTTTGTTTTATCTACTCCATTCTAAAAGGGGGACTTTTATCACCTACTCATCTTTTTCCTTAACCCATTTATAGTATCTGATAATTTTCTAGGTATTGAGTATATAACAGTAACAGCAATATGTTGCTACTTCCTAGTGAGATAGTTCATTGCTTTAACAATGGTAGATCAAGAACAAATCAGAATTTGGAAATTTTTTATTTCCTCAAATGCAAACATAACTAAAAAAAAAAATCTATGACACTGGCTATTCGTAAAGCATTCCTTAACACGCGTTAAGTGATTTTGACAGGAGCCGTGACTGCCTCTAGCCATTCCTCAACTGCTGACCGTTGAGCATACTTAAACACAGAGACGACCATCAATTTCACTCTAGCAAAAACAAGTAAAATTATTCCCGAAGGATACCTGAGTAGTTTAGATTTTTCAAAATCTAGCTGCCTAATTTTGATAAATGTAACTAAAGGCTCAATCTGCTCCAAGCCCCTAATAAGGTAGCGTGTGATAATACAAGGAAAAGGATAACGCTGTGATTCGCAAAACTACACAAAGTCCCTACAGAGCATTTGAAGGAAAGGACCTACCTCATTAACCTTTAGGTGTTCAGTGATTGGGACCAAGCCCAGCAGAAAAAAAGAAGGTTGGGACAGTTTAAGGAAAGACGACAAGAAGGCAGCGGTAAGATGGGCTGTGACAAAGCCCATCTCTAAAGGAGAAAAACAGCATGGAAAAGGGCAGCCCAAATGGGAAGCGACAGGAAGAAACTGTTTGGGACTGCAAATGAGCTCAGGGGGAAAGGAAGTGGAACACTCACTGGAGGGAAACCACTGAATTATGGGATTGTGCCTCCAGAACTCTCAGCATAGTAATATTGTCTCCCAGTTGACAGAGCAAGACTAGATTTATTATACAGCCTCCTGCCTTACCTTGCTGTCCTCAGAAAAGTAACAAAGTCAGTGCCACCTGGAAAATCAGCCAGTTCTTTTCCTTTCGTGTCTCTTCTTGATTCTCACATTAGTGAGAAAACAGAAATGCAAATCTCTGTGGCTGTAACTTCACAGGCACAAGGCTCATTAGGAATTCCTAGAGAGAGATTGTCTGTGTTCTTTTCTTTCCACCAGGACTGATGTCCCTTTGAAAGTGCTAATAGGACCTCTCTTGTTCAGGCTGCAGTAAGTTTACCTCTAACTTCAGTAAAAAGGGACTCTTAAAATGAAGATTTCTGGGATGTAAATGTCTAAGCTTAGAGCCTTTCTTTGAACCGCAGGTGTTGCTTGTGCGCGCTTTCCCCCACGGGCACTGTTAATAGACTGCGTGTTGCAGGAGCCCCTTCCAACTCAGAAATCTAGGTCACAACTGATTACTCCTTGCACAGCGATCAGCCCGTTTCTAGGGACAGCCCCTCTCTACTTTGAACTAAACATATTTAACACGTCTCTAAATACTGTGAAATTCTGTAGAGTTATGCAACTGAGTTCCACGGGAGCACACTGTCTCACACTTCGGGAACTTTGGGTGGCGAGAGCTGGGGCCATTCTGCACTCTACCCCATGTAGTCTAGATTGTAAATGAGAAAGCAAATAAATGCTCCTCCTGCGGTGCGTTCAATTCCTCTCTGCTTGCATCACTTGCATGATAATGGATACCTAAAGATGAAAAACAATTGTAGCCAGGAAGTAGGGTAAAGCTATTGACCTAGACAGGATAGTTATTGATGGAGACTTGAGAGAGAGAGAGAGAGAGAGAGAGAGAGAGAGAGAGAGAGAGAGAGAGAGAGAGAGAGAGAGAGAGGAGGGGAGGAGAGGGGAGGGGAGGGGAGGGGAGGGGAGGAAGAATGTGTGTGTGTGTAATTGTAAGAAAAAAATAAAAAAAATAAAAGTAAATGACCTTCAGGTAGTCTTATCAAATGTTTAGTGACTGCTATGTCTAAGACAATATGGCTGCTTTGTGTCAAATTGAGAGATTATGTGTAGATGAGGAAATACAACAAAAACATTTTTCTGGAGTATTGTGCTTAGCCATTGTGCAGAATGGAATCTTCTTCCCCCTCCCCCTTCCCACAAAAAAATATGAGACTTGCTGAGTTTGAACACTGACTACATTTGCCAATTCGTAGGAAAACCTTATTAAATATAACATGTATTTAATAGGCTCAGCACCTTGGCAAACATGAATGGAGACTAAACGGCTAGAGGTCTTGAAGTATTTGACTGTCGAGAGTGGACTAATGTCTTCAGGTGACTCACCATTCACACTCAACTTTTCCAAAAGAAAGGAGGGACATTCTAGGCAAAGTGAGACAGAGATGAAGCACAACTGACACCCGCCAGGTTCACCTCAGTACACATCTCTCTATGTCTACTTCACAGTTTTCTTGCCTGCTAGCTGGGAGACAAAGCACCAAGAAACCTATGAAAGCACAGGAAGCATGGACAAAGATTATGTGTCCTAAGGGCCTTAGTGACAAGGAGAGCAGCATATGAAGGCACTGGGGGAGTATGAGGTAAGGTTCACACATACCCACCATGTTACAGGAAGAATTGTAACCTCAAAGCTCAAAGGTGACTCTGCAGGCATAGTGCTGCCCGAAATGACCACTTGAAAAAGACCGGAGAAGAGTCATTCCACAGAGTTGTCAATAGGGTTAAGGGCAGGTTTGTTCCCTGTTTGGATGGTTGGTTTTGTGTTTTTTTAGTTTAGTTCAGGGAACTTTGGCCTAGCTGATGGAATCAAACGTATTAGACACACTACATTTGTATATATAATTTGATAGCACAGTGAAATATGTGAAAATTTGATAACACAGTGAAAGAAATATGAAAAAATCATCTTATTTTCAATTAAGATAATACATTCAATAAAAAGAAAATAATTACTGGGACTGGTTAAAAATATTTCACTAGTCATTTTGCAATGACAGTGTATGCTGCACATTTTAATGGGAAAATATGAACAATTCTAAATATTGAAAGATTGGTTTCTTAAGAGAGTTGTAGATATTTGTGATCTCAGAACACTGACTCCTAAAGTAAATACCACAAAATAGCAGACTGTGAATTTTCTGTAAAATATTTCAAATCATAGGATATGAAAAACTAAAAACCAAAGTATAAAGTACACAAATAGCAATAGTATTGAGGTGATTTAATTTAATAATTAAAATTCTGGTTTCAGAATTTTCAATATCACTATATCACAATATCATTGTGTGTGTGTGTGTGTGTGTGTGTGTGTGTGTGTGTGTTTGTATAAAACTCTGAAAACTCTGAAACCAAATTCTTAAAATTTGGTAACAATGATGAGTTTTATATATACTATGTATAATGTAATATCTCCATGAATGTTTTGTTATTTGGCATGTTCTTCTTCAATATTCACACAAAAGAAAATTAAGACTGTTATTATAAATATTATTATAGGTAGTATTTAACCATCAAATATAAATTAACTATCTCTATACTGGGGGATGACATATTTGATTCATATTTATTTGAATTGGATATGGATTTACAGCAAATAGTCACCACTTCAATTCATACTCAAATTTAGGGACTTCACACACAAACATCTTGTCTTCTAAAGATGACAATTTAGTGAGAAGACTGCAGAGGTGAAGGGTGGGTCTCGCTCTACTTATTGGTGAAGCTTTCCACATACCTGTGCTGTCAGAAATTCATAAATATCAAAAGAAGACATTGTAATTACTTTTCTTATTGCTATAGGAAAGTACCTACTAAAAGCAACCTAAGGAACAACAGCCCTACTCTGGTTCAGAGTTTGGGATACCGTCATTCATCATGATAGGGAAGTCATTGTGGCAGGACATGAGCCAACTGGTTATGTTATATGTGCTGCCAAGGGGCAGAGGTGATGGTACTGTTCAGGTTTTTTTCCTTTGATTTCATTGATTGTAGAGCCCCAGTTCATGTAACGGTGCCACCCACATTCAGTGTAGTTCCTTATACAATTCATAACCTTTGCTATGTATGTAAGTAGGTGGAAAATGTGATCTTACAGAGACACCTTGATCATTCATATAGGTAAGAAAATGTAACAAATGAAGGATTTACATTTAGAGGAATTTTAATCTAGCAATATGGCTGCTCTGACAAGGGATTACACTTAAAGACTTTCTAGGGCTATGTGGTTTGACTAGAATGCAGAAATGCCCTGAATTACTGTGTGATCTGACTGGAATGTAGGCACACATTTTTTTTTATTCTTTATTTTATTTTTTTACCATTCAAATGTTATCCCTCTTCCCAGTTTCCACTCCAAAAAAAAAAAAAACCATCCTTTTGACCCTCCCCCTGCCTTTATGAGGGTGCTGCCCCACATGACTACCCACTCTCACCTCAGTGCTCTAGCATTCCCCTACCCTGGGTCATTTGGCCTCTACAGGACCAAGGGGCCCCCATCCCATTGATGCCTGCTAAGGCAATCCTCTGCATATCCAGCCAGAGCCATGGGTCCCCCCCTGTGTACTCTTTAGTTGGTGGTTTATTCCTTGGTTTCTTTGAGGGATCTGGTTCGTTGATATTGTTATTCTTCGTACGGGGTTGCAAACCCCTTCAGCTCCCAGACACTTAATGCAGAGCTTAAATCTCTAACAATATAGGTTGAGGTTTGTTTATGGAGAAAACAGCCATGTTTGGTAGTGACATCTAATTAAGAGGCAGACAAAGTGACAAATCAGAGAAAGATTTGACAGAATGAATCAGATATAGGATATGCCCAGCTTTCATGAGGACAGGAAAGATAGGTAACGTAAGAGAGCTGGAGAGAGGGGAGGAGGGAGAGAGGGAGAGACGGAGAGACGGAGAGATGGAGGAAGAGGAGGAAGAGGAGGAAGAGGAGGAAGAGCAGGAGTAGGTACAGGAGGACGAAGAGGCAGTTTAATGAGACAGTTTTACAGAGACAGGTTACAAGTCTTCAATACGGAATAAGCCAGAGAATAGGAGGCAGAAGACTAGACCAGATTACCATATTTAGTTTGATAGGAAGCAGAGAAATTCAGTCAGAAGCTGAGAGAAGCCAGGTTGAAAACATTAACTTGGACAGGAATTTTGGCCAGTATTGTTGAAATGTACAGTCAATACAGTACAGTCATGCATGAACCAGACAGAGTTTAGAAAGAACTAGAAAGGGTGAGCTTATCCAGCAGGAAGCCTTTGAGATGACAATTACAATGCATGAATAAAAGTTATATTTATAGATTTATAGCAGGAGAAGGTAATCTCCATAGATGACTTTTATTCAATCCCAAATTTGACCACTGATAAATATGTAGGAAGCCCTGGATATGATGCCTACTACCTGATAGATTAAACTGGGTGTGACTTACACATATAACCTCAGTATTCCAAAAGAAGAGGTAGAAGCAGGAACAGAATTTTAAGGTCATACTAGGCTATCCTGATCTACAAGAGACCTTACCCCTTTAAATAAGAAAATAAAAATAAATAAAAAGGAAGAAAAAAGGTAGATGATAATTATATGGAATTATATGACTAATAAAGGTTAATATGTCCTTTTTATTTTTACTACATACATGAAAACTTAAGTTGATCTGAGCTTTTTCTGTTCTTACTTTCAGTTCAGATGTAGACTTAAAGATGTCCCACTTGATAAATCAAGATTAAGTTTCTAATGTCCATATAGTGATATTGTGATTATGGTGTGTGTGTATATATATATATATCATACATACATATATGTCTGTCTGCCTACCTATCTATCTATCTATCTATCTATCTATCTATCTATCTATCAGTCTACCTATCTATCTATCTATCAGTCTACCTACCCATGTATGCCAATATCTCTATTTCTGGTCTGATTTTACATTGCTGGCTAGTTGTAAAGGAGCTACCTTATATCACATTTTATTCAAGAGTAACAGCCTTACTGTAAAAAGAAATCCCCTTCTCTCATCTTGTGAAAAAGAAAATTTAAAGAAATCAAAAAATAACACATAGTAAGTCTCCTTATGTTACTGAACAGGATCAATTATAATTATTACTTAATCAGAGATTAATGAGTAGTACAAGCTGATTTTGTAAGCAGGTTCTATATTCAGATTTAGAACTCAGCAAACATCAGTCAGAGATTCTGACAGTATAGGAGACAGAGGCTTCCTTGAGAACAACCTTAATTTACACAGGCACTTAAAACTCAGCGATAGGTTGACCTTTTCCTTCTGTTCCAATACTCTGATTTTGGTTGCCACTCTTGTGTTTCTCTGCATATCACCTATTTCCAAGGATTGAACATTTGGATAAATGAATTAACATAGCAAATGAATAACTTCAAAATATTTCAATTATAGGAATTAGAGAAAGTTAAACATTGCTTTTAATAAAAAGCATGTTAATATGAATGACTTTATAAAATTATAAATTTAGAAAAATGTTATTTAAAAAAGTAGTTCCACATAAGTATTACAGAGAAACTTGCTATAAAATTTTAGTGACTAATGATGCGGCTCTTTCGAAGAACTGTGTAGTGTTGAGGGTGATTGGAAGCTGAGTCTTATATCTTACACTGTACAATTTTGTCATTGAGGTGATTCATGTTCCAAACATAAGCTGAGACCCTATAAATTCCATATCCATACTTAGTTTTCAGCACATTTGACGGACATTTCCAATTCAAATCATCAATATGAAGTTAAATACAAATTTTTCCTGTAAAATATCACAGTATTACTTGTCTGTTACCAGTTGTTCCCTGTATACCACCTCTAAGATTTTATAAGAGCAAGAATAAGGTCTTGACCTTTTATAAGGTCAAGAACTAAACTTATGTCAATAACATTAAATGAACCATTGGTTTAACACAATTATATACTTTCTGAGTTTTTCTCATATTGTATTTTCATTATCCAATGTTAAAATAATTTTGGATTAAAAATGATTTTATATGAATTAGTAAATTCATCATAGCATGAATAGCATCATCTTTTACAGTCGATCTTGATATTTTTGATTTTTTTCATTTTATTTAATTTTAGAAACTAAACCATACTGATAAACTTCAAATCTTGAATTTTTATCAATAATATGAGAATTCCCATATATTAAAAATTCATCATTGCAATTACTTTATTGTACTATAAATGTATGAATAAATATTTTGTATATTCCTGCCCCATTGAACTTTTGTGTAGCATGTAGGTAATATGTGCATATATGTATGATTTCTTGACAATTTTGAAATCTGAAGTTTTTCAGCTTAAGTATTAATTTGTAATTGTGTGTATATTTTTATGCCTTTATTATTGAGGTGGTATATTTTAAAATGCTTATTAACATTACAAATTAATACTTATTCTAAAAGCTGCAGAGGAACTTTGAGAAGCATGAGCTGAAATCCAACACTTAGGATCACGTAACTTTCATGGCGAGGCATTTCTGTGGATCAACCGTTTTATTTAAGCATCTCTTATTCCTTTGGATACCATTTTATAAGGCTGAAGAAACTGCTCTGTGGTTACAGAATTTGTTTTGCAAGTATCAGGACGAGGATTCAGATATTCACAACTGATACAAAAGCCAGAAGGTTTGGTGGCTCTCCTGCGATTCCAGTGCCTGGAAGGCAGAGATGGGACCCTGGGGCAAGCCGGCTAGCAAGACTAGCTGTTGGGAGAGCTATGGTTAAAAGTGAGAGAATTTGCCTCACAAAATATAATTGACAGACACTGAGAAAGATTCTCAACATCAACTCTTAGGTCTCCATATGCATAGGCAAAGATATGCATCAACATCAACACACATGTGTGCCCCCATACATGAAAATATACATATACACATATATTCACATCACACATGAACACAGGAGAAAAACTAAAATACAATATCATTCTCTTATAACTGTCTTGTACATGCCATCTGAACTTTGCAGGTCAGTTTACTATTCTTGACCTGTGTTAATTTGTCTACTTACTCCATTATTGTTTGCTATACATTTTATAGCAACCATCAATATTTTATCTACGGCAGAATACATTTTATTTAACATTTTCACTGCCTATACTTCAAGATGAAATTTTTATGTCAGATGCTGGAAGGAAAACAACTTAAAGAGACTCATTCCCTAATTTCAATAGTTGATTCAGATAGAAATGTAGGTGTATACGTAACACATTAAATGGCTTTTAGCAAAATCTTAAGTAGGCATTCACAGGATTCCAAAGTGAACAAAAATATTTTATATTTTAATTTACTTGCTCTTGTTGTCTTCTTAGCATGGCAGCCTGTGTTGAAATCAGTGGGTTGAGAAAAACCCACTTAAAATGATGTCAACATTGTACATAAAAAAATGAATTTTAGAAATAGTAGAAAAGCAAAACAAACAAACAAAAACAACCACAAAAACCCATTCATTTGCTACTAGAAGAAAAGATAAAGCCGAATAGAATTCAAAATTACAATGACATTTAAATTCAACTTATTGTACTTTTTTGACTAATGTATGTATTTGTTGAAGGAAGACAGCCTCTGCTTTTCCATAAGGAGGCAGAATCTCAATTCCTGCAGGTGTTATAATTAATTAAACCAGTGTTTCTGTTTTGCAAGTATGATGATTGTCATAGCTCATGGTGATTAGTCTAGATAACATTGTTAGCCCTTCCTTCCAGCTCAGGGGTATTGCTTTCATTTTAAAGTGTTGATTGTTTCTCGGCTAACTTTGAAAATAAGATTAGATGTCTTTTAACTAATGCTCTTTGCATTGTGTATTTATGGGAATTTACATAATAATTTAAATATGAGAAGTTATTTGTGGCATCTGGTTACCTTATAAGGCAATATTAAACGCTGAAAAAGGGGAGCATAATTCAGTTCCCTCTATGGCTACAAGACACCTATTTCCCAAAGTGTGTGGACAGGTTAGGAACAACTATTAGAATAACTAGTATTAAACAGAATTTTGTTTATTTTGTCTACTTACTCTCCACATCTGGCAATGTTTGCTTTAGATTCTCCGTAAGACTAATGAAGAAGACAAAGAATAATTTACTTCTGAGGAGCATCTTCTACCACTTAAGTATGCTAATGCTTTTGAAGGTTGACTTTGTAAAACAGGACTATGCAGAACACAAAAGGAGATCAGATGGTTTTTCAGACATCATCCCAATATCCTTGCCCTCTGTTCGCAAACTGTATTCAGAATCCAGGTTTCCTGTAATGCTAGCAATGTAGTTAAGGTCCAAGTAAATCCATCCATTTTTTCAAAAAAAAAAAAAGAATGATAGTAATTTCTCTGTACTACATGATATGACTTTAGACAGAGTGAAGGGGGAAAAGAGCTTTTTTGTTGTTGATGTGAAGGTAATAATCTTTAATTTTGCAGGCAGCTTCTGATATGGTCCAGTAATTATCTCCTTCTTCTGGGAAGTCCACTATCTAAATAATTTCCTCCTGAGTATTTGCTGAGCGTACAAAGTTTTATTTAAGAAATCAGAGAGAATAAAAGTAAAAAGATTCCACTTCGACAGCTAGGCTGCAAAACATGGCTTGCCCATTTGCTAGCACCTTCTTCCTTCTGCAATTTCTTCTCTTCTGCCTGATTTTCATCCTCCTTCTTGTTGATGTTGATGGGACCCATATATCAAAGCCAAAGTTATTTCCCTTCCCAAACAAGAATAGCACAGACAACTTAAAAGTAGATTAGGCCACGGTTTAACCTTGAGATAGCTTCTCTTCCCAACATCTAAATTGGAGCTCTCTCCCAGACATGGGCCTAGTCCATGACTTCAATTTTCTAAGAAATCCTGAAGAGAACCAAAAGCAGAACTCGGCCACAGAGAAGTTGTAAGATACTAAATGTGTGGTGTTTTAGGTAGCTAGTGTTGGGGTTTACTAGTCTCCCTGAAGTTTGCAGTTAAGAGAATACATTGACCATAGTCTTTTTTTTTTAAATCTTTTTTTTGCTGACCCGCAAAAGATGAAACAAATATAATTTCTGAGCAATGTTTTTGTTGTTGTGAATCCCTTCAACCCCTTCCCTCCCTCCCTCCTCTGTCTCTCTGTCTGTCTCCATCTGTCTCTGTTTCTGTCTCTGTCTCTGTGTCTGTGTGTGTGTGTGTGTCTCTGTGTGTCTGTGTGTCTGTGTATGTCTGTGTATGTCTGTGTATGTCTGTGTGTGTGTGTTTGTGTGTGTGTGTGTGTGTGTATGTGATTCTTCAGATACAGTCTCATGTGCCTGTAACAAGGCTGACACTCACTGTGAAGTTGAGGATTGAACTGCTGACCTCTATAGCTTTGCACTGCAGGTTATAAATTACAGGTATGTTACCACCAAGCCTAGTTTCAATAAGTACATATTTTTTTTGATATTAAAGTCATGTGATGATTACAGAAAAGCAAACAAAATCTACCAATACAGGCCATAATTACTTTAATGCAAGTGGTAAGTGTGAAAAAAAAATGACAACTTACTGTGTTCCAAAGATATTAATGCCACTTCCAAGAAGGCATCAAATGCTTGCAAATAGCACTTCCCACCCATTAAATGCCACCATCACATCATTCTTATAACTGGGGATTATTGAAGGTTAGTGAGCAGAATGTTTTTGTGAACAGTAGAATGGTTTGTAATTCCCCATTAAGATCAATTCAGTCAGATGCATTATTTCCTCTATAAACACCTACCCTCTTTTCCTGCTACTGTTTTTCTGTTAACAAAACAGAGTATTATGGGTTTCCAAATCAGGTATCTTATAGAGAATAATTTTGATATCCCACCAACATCTCCTCAGGTGGAGGCCGCTAATTCTCCCTCAGCTCTCAACTCAGAAGTCAGTTATCTTATGGAAGGAGGCAGTGAGGGGCCCAAGATGATTGACACTGATTATGACAAATATGATTCAGTTTGTGACAGAATATATCTTTGCCGTTTACACACCAAATCACTTAGAGGATAAAGCAGAAGCAAGATCTAGCTAGAAAATATTTTGGTTTTGCCAAGAGTGTTTTCCCCCTTCTGTCTTTTCCTGCTTTTAATGCCCACTCCTGAGAACATTCTCTCCTGTACCTGCTATCTGAGACTTTGCATGCACAGCACCTAACTTAAGAAAATCCACTCCTTCCATTCTCAATGGCTTTCCTTTGTGATCATTTCCATATTCAAATTATAAGTAGATTTACATATATTCAAATGTTCAGCTTGCAATCACACAGGGTATTGAATTTAGGAAAGATGCCTCTGAAGTGAAAGAGGGCTGGGCCAAAGTGTGCGTTTCATTTAGCTGCCTTTAAATAGCCAAAACCAATGTCTATTTCATTGGTCTATGATGAAAATATTGTAGAGGTATTAATTAAATTAATAATTATTTGTGTATCCTCCTATTTTTCTAAAAATTGCATATTTATAAAGCAATGTATTTGCTCTAAATTTTGGAAGATACAAAACATTTCTGAGGAAAACAATAGATGTATGTTTAGATCTGCTATCTAAAACAAACAAAAAACTGGATGATTTTGGCCTAATTTTGTAGTAATTTTAAAATCATTAGTACAAATTCTGAATCTATCACCCAGATGCAAGCTCTAGTGGTAAATTGTACAACTTGAACAGTTATTACCCTGGGAACCCTGTTACATACTCCTAACCTCTCCTTAAACAGAGAAGATTGCCAGGTGCTAACTCCAGACCTGCCTTCAGAAAAGCACTTGAGGTTAAATTCTTACACTTGATGGCTTACCATAGTCTTATCAAATATTTAATTGGTCTTTGTCAGAATTCATACACATTGCCGTTCACTACTGATGCCCTGAGGGAGATACAAACTTAATACACAGTGGTACTCATCAAATCCTGGTTACTCCAATACTTATAATTTTAATGTTATTGTAATCCAAATTAATCTAATTTTTGACTGCTACATTTCCATTCTCAATACAAACATGATAGGACCAATTTTTTCCTGACATTCTCTTGGCTATCAATTTTCTCACGTACCTGTTGCCTTTTTTTCATTTTACTTTATGATATCTCCCGTTAAACTTAAACCGGCAACTGCATCTTCATCAAGAAGGCCGGAATATTAGAGAGAGAGACTATCTACCACATTTTCAATAAATATTAAAGAGCTTAGTTCTTTGTCACTCACAGTGTTTAATATCATGCAAGTGGCAGTGTCCAGAGGTCACCTACTATCTCTTTCCCAATTTGACCTTAGTCACTGACCCTTGAGATTGCTCTTCAAATGTGTCTCAAGCAGATGCAAATCTCTGTGACTGGGTCTGTGATCAAAATGCTTTATTTGACAGACTAGTCTATTAAGTCCCATTTTCTCCAGGTGATATGAAATAATGGAAAGGGAACAGGCAAAATCTTTCTCTTTGGAGTCAATTCGCATATTAACAAGGACTCCTCATTTTAGATTATGCCTGCAGTTATGAACAATATCTTTATAGCATAATGTTTCTACTTGTTGGAAACAGATGTTTGCATCTGCAGGCATTAAAACAGAATAAATAAGAATGAAAAACTGTTGGTGTTTAAATATTTTTGCTTTACGTATTAGCAAGACGCCATCACAATATTCATTCTGCTTGCTACTTTAAGTCCCTGCATCAGGTGTTATAATGATAATTGTGCTGTGGGGTCCAAATTCTTACCCTATGTGTGGTAAGAATTCTTATCCTATCATGCTTTATTTAGTCCTAAAGAAGCCTGAAGGGTTTGTGTCTACACATTTTGTTTAGATCCTAATTTAAATTTAGTACTATTAACCCATGAATAGCAATTGTGCACAGTAGTATTTTAGTCCATGTGAGTTGCTGTGCCATTTGTGTGTGTGTGTGTGTGTGTGTGTATGTACACATGTCCTGTATGAGTCCTGGGGATTGAACTCAGATTACTAGGCTTGCTGCAAATGCTTTTATCTGCTGAGTCACACCATTGGCTCAATGATTTTTTGTTTGTTTTTGTTTTGGGTTTTTTTTTTTTTTTTTTTTTTTTTTTTTTTTTTTTTTTTGTCAAAGAGTAATTTAAACTGTTTTAAAGGTATATTACTTACTTTGCCAGAAAAAAAGCAAACAGAAGCCAAACAGAGTGATTTCCCCAGTTAGTAAACTTCATCCATGGATGAATGAGTATGCAATTATTCATTTACTTAAAAAAAGAAAACCGATACCATGAAACTATGACTATAGAACGCAAATGTGTACACATCTCTTGTTTCATTTTATTTCCTTTAAATGGCTTGAAGAAAAGCAGAGAATTTAAAAGGTTATCACTTCTTACTTTACTTCTTTTCTTGAAGATAGATTTTTTTCTCATAAAATACACCCTGATTGTAGTTTTCCCTCCCTCCCCTCCTCCCAGTTCCTTCACACCTCCCCGCCTCTCTGGATCCTCTCCCTTTGATAATGCGTGTGATAGATGAATCAATGGCAGATTTAAATGAATAGTAAATTATCTATAACTATGTAAATTCACATGTACCCCTTAGATTTGAAACACTCTAAGATTGTAAGTAAAAGTGTTTTATTAGAACAGGTATTTGATGTTATGCTTGATTCAAACAAGACTTCACTAATATGATTATATTTCTTGTTATAAAATGTGTGTATTTTGTTTACGTTTGTGATCTAATTAGTAAATATGATATCTCTGAGAAAATATATTAAATAATGTATGTGAAATATAGTAACAAAGTCATGTTAACACATGAATGTGAGTGTTCCTATCTGTTTAGTGACTGTCTAGGTTACAATGAAAGTTTCTCAGTTCTGACTCTGATTTGGCTAGGAAGCAAAGGTCTCTGAGTATGATATGAATAATTTAAAATAGATAAAATTTGTATATGATACTTAAAGTGGAATGAATATCATTGCAATGGAGTCTGATAACACTTTACTATATGAAACCCACGTTTATTTCAGCATGGAATACACATTCCTGTAGTACTAGCAAAAGATAATGCACATAGATGTTTATATGTATGTGGATAATTATATGCATAACATGTACATATCTAGAGAAAATATTTAAGCCAAGAAATATCATATATATCACCCAAGCATAGAAAAACACATAGTCTCAAAGTATCATCTTTGCCCATCTTAAAATTTTATCCTCCTGTCCTACTTCACAATATTGCCACAGTGTTCAATTATTTAGCATTCTGGGCTGCATCACTTAAAGAATTCCTGCTCCTACATATACTCCATTGCAATGTGAGCTTTATTTTTTCTTGTGGATAGGTGCGAACTGGGTCAAACTTAGGAGGTGGTATGTTTGTTTGTTTGTTTGTTTTTGTGGATAGAAAATTTGTATGGATAATATTAGTTCCATTTTACTGGGCCGAGGTTCAAAGATGTGATCAAATGCTTACTTAGATCTTGTCAAGAAGGTGTTATTGAATCTGATTATCCCATGGCTTGATAGAATGAATAAAACTCTTTGTAATGTAAGGGGTCCTTTTTTAGTCATTCAAACTTTGAAAAAGTGGTGATCCTATCAGTGTGGTCCACCTAACTGAAATATGACAGGAAAGTCAATGGCCAGCTGTCTGTGAATGCATAATCCCTAAGATAAGCCATCTCAAATAAGCACAATAAAAATGGCAATAATATTTTCACCATGATTTGTTATGGAATAAAAGTTAACTTTTACATTTCTCCTGCTCTTATTTAAAACCTGACACCGTGTGTGTGTGTGTGTGTGTGTGTGTGTGTTCTTAAGACAGTTACGAAGAGTTTTACCATTACACAAATAATATCACATTTGTGAATTTTTTTAGTTTTATCAACAATCTAAAATGTATTTAGGCTATAATATATTGCTATATATATTTCTACTTACATATGAATGTTCATTAGTGTTTAGTCACTAATTATTAATTAGTCACTAATTTCTAATTTAGGCACTTCATTGTTTAAATTCTCTACTTTCTTTTTTCTGATGCAAAACAAAAAATATTTTTTATTTATTTTTTATGTTTTCCCATTAATTTATTTTTTATTCACTTTACATTCGGATTTCAGTCCTTCCTCCTCCCTGTCCCATTCCCCGAGCCCCACCCCTACTACCCACCTGGCACATTAAATCTCATCAGTATTAAACACAACCTCTGCCACTGCGGCTAGGCAAGGTAGCCCAACTAGAGGAAGGGGATCCAAAGGCAGTCTACAGAGACAGACCTGACTCCAACTATTGGAAGACTCACATGAAGACCAAGCTATACATCAATTACATATGTGTAATATAGACATGGGAAGTAGACAGAAAGAGGGAATTGGTTGGGATAGGGAGAAGGTGTGGGAGAGAAACAAGGGTGGGGATCAGGTGTGGAGAGAGCTAAGTTGGGGGTGAGAGAACTGTTACCGGGGCCTCTCTGGGACAAGCCACAGATCAGGAACAGGGGTAGCCCATGGGAGGATACAGGGATGACCCTAGCTGAAACTCTTAGAAGCTGGAGACATGGAGTCTGAAGTGGTCACCTCTTGTAGCCAGGCAGAACTTCCAGTGGAGGGAGGGGGCTACCAACCTACCCACAAAACCTTTGACCCAAAGTTTGCCCTGCCTACAAGATACACAGGGATAAAGATGGAGCTGAAATTGAAAGAATGGTCAACCGGTGACTCGCCCAGCTTGAGAGTCTGTGGGAGAGAGCCAACCACTGATACTATTAATGATTCTCTGCTATACTTGCAGTCAGAAGGCTAGCACAACTGTCATGTAAGAGGCTTTAGCCAGCAGTTGATGGAAACAGATGGAGATTCACTGCCAAAAATTGTGTGGAGCTTGGGGAAGAGTCAGGGGAAAGATAGAGAGAGAGAGGGGGGTCAAGGGTGCCACAAGAAGACCTGCAAAGTCAACTATAGCTCACAGATGCTGAACCACCACCCATACAGCATGTTTGAACTGGACCTAGCCCCTCCCGACATATACTTTACTTTTTATATAAGACATTGATCATATTCAGTTATATTATTTCAAAGTTGGGTTTTAGCTTCATATTGTACTTTCTCTTGGCTTTCTATACATTTACACTTAATTTGCTTTTATACTGTCCTGATTTTCTTCCCATTAGTGTGATAAAACACCCACCAACAGCAACTTGATAGGCAAGATGATTATTTGGTTCACAGTTGCATTTCATCATCCAGGGAAGTAAAGGGTTTCAATGCATGAACATAGAGAAAATCTAAAACAAGGACCATTAAAGGATATTCCATACTGATTTGCATTTCACAGTCTGCTTACTTTTCTATCTTATGCAGTACAGGTCTAGCTGACCAGGAATGACAGTGCCTGCAGGGGTCTGGCCTGGTCACTCCCTTGTCAATCACTAATTAATCAAGTGGCCCTCCCTTGTCAATCATTAATCAAGAAAATATGGTACAGTCATGCCCACAGTCCAATCTTATATAAATGAGTTCTCTATTAAGGTTCCCTCTCTCAGCATGCCTCCTGTTTGTTTAAGTTCAAAAAAGCTAGCTAGCATAGATACCCTTTGATAGCTCTGATAAATTTCTAGTAACTATTGAATCCAATGAAAAGCTTGTTGGTAGAAATTATTTTCATATTTACTTCATTCTGATATTATCATAAATTTGCTATGCCCTCAATGCCTGCTAAACAGCATTCCATTTTCTGTTTTTATGAAGTCAACTTCTATAGATTTGGTATATGGCAAATGAGATGTACTATTTATCTTCCAGTGCATAAATTACTTTATTTTGCATGATATTATCAACATTTATTTGTCTCATCACAAACTTTTACATTGTAATTGTACTCAATAATATTCCAATTTTTTTTTAATTTGCTTATCTGCCATTGTACACTAAAGTTGCTTCATTATCTGGACACTTGTGGATAACTCTGTAATGTTAGAGTTACATAATGTGAGAATATGGGATTTTTTCCACTAATGTTATCTTTTCCAGGGATAAAATTAACATTATAATTTTTCATTTCGATATTATTTCTATTCTTAATTTTGTTGGGAGGCCTTCCAACTCACTTTGCTAATCATTGTAACAAGTTATATAAGAAACTTTGGGCAGGCATTCCATTTCTTTCTATACCCTTGTGGACCTTCATCATGTATTGTTTTAACAGCCATTCCTTGTGAGCTAGATGCATCCCATTGTGTTTTTGTTACTATTTCCTTCATGGTCAGTCGTGTAGTAATGGTGAACATTTTGCTGTTGTTACTTTTTGGTGGAGGACAAATATTGGTTAGTTGTATTTTTTCTTTTTAGAGTCATCTCTTTAAATATGTTGGTTCTTTTTCAATCCTATATTTCCTTTCATGTGATTGAATAGGCTTCCTATGTATTTTGAATTCATTCCTTTGGTCAGCTACATTTTCCACTCCTGTCTCCTGCTCATGGACTGTGTTTTCACTAGATCTCTTCAAGCTGTTCAAAAACATCAATATGAATTCTACACTCTATCAATTTTTACTTTTTTTTTTTTTGGACTTTTGGAGTCATATCGAAAACACATTGCTCAGATCAATGTGGAAAATAAAACACTCTATGGTTCCAAAGACCATATTTATATTATATAAACCTTTATATTCTTTAAAAAATGGAAGAATTCCACAGATCGTGTGAGCTAATGTTCCATGATTGTACTACCTGGATTTAGTTTCCTGTACAAAAATTTTAAAGAAAGTTCATTGATTTCTTATCAAAAATACATGTGGTCAAGTAAAGAAACAAATCTCTAACTTGAACAAAATCCTAAACATTACACAATTCTAGACATTAGGACCGAGTTTTACTCACAGATATGCATATTTTGTGATCTGTGGACTGCTGTTGTGAGTCCAAGAAAGTATAAACAATTGTGTTCACAGCCTCAAATAAAGGACATACATCGCAGAGATTATTTAAAGCTGTTTCAAGGTGTTTAAAAAAAGGGACTGTTTTTTTTTAGAAAGGTCATTTATTACTTATTAAACTATGGACAAATGAAAAAAAATTTCTAACTACAAAAGTCTAAGCATGACAGAGTTCTAGACATTAGGACAGTAAGCTTCTCATAGGCATATACATACTATAGTCTGAGGACAGTTTGTGTGAGCATCCAGGAAAGTATGAAGAACTGTGTTGAATTATGCAAAAAACAAAACAAAACAAAGGCATCCATTGCAGAGATTTCCAAAAGCAATTTGAAAAAGTTAAAAAACAAAAAGAACTTTTAAAGAACATCTTGTATGCTCAGCCCAGGGAGTGACACTATCAGAAGGTGTGCCCCTGTTGGAGTAGGTGTATCACTGTGGGTGTGGGCTTTAAATCCCCTTCCTAGCTGCCTGGAAGCCAGTATTTTGCTAGCAGCCTTCAGATGAAGATGTAGAACTCTAAGCTCCTCCTGTACCATGTCTGCCTGGATACAGCCATGTTCCTGCCTTAATGATACTGGATGGAATCTCTGAACCTGTAAGCCAGCCCCAAGTAAATGTTGTCCTTAAAATAGCTGCCTTGATCATGGTGTCTGTTCACATCAGTTAAACCCTAACTACGACAGGTAGTAATACAGTTAAAACAGTTAATTTGTATAGCAAATATTCAATTGACTTGCTCATTGATTAAGATTTTTGTCAGTAAAGGATTTACAAGTTTTGATACCTAAAGTAAATTCACTTTCAAAAGAACAAAAAAAAAAAAGGCTCAACTCCTCTTTAACCACTTACAGGATGAGATGATTTTATTTATTTGCTGTTATTTACATTTTCTCATTTTTGTTTTTGTTTTTGTCTATTCTGAACAGACGAGTTTTTGCTTGTGATAGTAAGAAAAAAGCTTTCAGCTGCTCATGATCCAGCATGATGAAAAGTGTAGGATTTTACTAAAGGTAATTTTCTTTATTGTGCCATGTTTCTTCTATATGTGCATTTTGAAAGTTTTGGTCATGAAAAGATGTGCATGTCATCAAATGCTTTTTGCCTCATGTCCACTGAAATTATGATGTCTTAAATACTTATTTTTTGGGGGTTTTGTTTCTTTCTTCTTTGGTTTGTTTTTGTTTTTTTTTTAATTAAAATCTTACTATTTTATACATGCCCTTTTCAAACCTATTAATATATGTAACATATACATAATATATATTATACATAATATATGATATATACTATAATATGCATATGTACACACGCACACACATTCATAGCCTTGAAAACATAAAATAAATTTCTAATAGTCCTGATACACCAAATAAAGAGGTTTTCCCTGGACAAGAAACAAAGAATGACCCACTAAAATGAATCTATCCCTACTATTATGTTCATTGCTATCAGAAGCATGAATGAGTCACCATTTGACAGCATATTTTTATGCATTAGTATAGGTAATATTAGTTCAGTGCAATGAAAGTAGGAATAATGTGGGATATCAGATTTGGTATACTCTTGCCCTGCTGTGAGCAAGAGTTTGGGGAGGGAATTACTGATGGCAAGAACGCAGATCACATAAGAAGGAAGAACTCAGGATTCTTGTTTGTGATGGTCAATTTTCTATATCAAGTTTATTGCGATGCTTAAGTAGATAAAAAGAGAAACACATTAATTCTACAAATGTCTGCAAGGAAGCCTCCAAAAGACATTTACATTTTGATTAATAGACTAAATATGCAAAATATGCTTTAGGCAGTGTAAAATGTCCATCATCTCATCCATTAAGGATTCGATTAATACAGGAGGTGTGAATGTATGAGTCTCTTTTTCTGAGCGGGGTCATCTATCTATTTTCATTGGCTTATTAGAGTTTCTGGTTGTTGAACCCTCAGATTTTTGGACCACTAGTACTCCTTACTGTTCAATTTATCGATGGCATAAAATAAGAATTATTATGTTTCATAGTCATGTATACCCATTACATAAGCTCTCTGCCTCTGCCTTGCCATCTGTGTCTGTTTCTGGCTCTCTCCCTTTTTCACTTAAATAGACAAAGGAGACAGTAAGAGAATTTAGAACAAGCATAGTGATAAGTGATAAGAACCCAGTGTAGTGACAAAACCAATTTCAGCAATTATGGCTGTTATCCTTCTTGATGCTTTCTGCTTTTCTTGTTTCCCTTCAACATTGGCAATCCATTGGAGTGCTTATGAAACTTTTCTCTGAACCAGTGGAGGGAAAGGCATTTGGACACTCCACATAGTGGACTGTGAAGAATGCACCATTCTGATTCCCAAGGAAGGGCCATTTACCCAGCTGGTAGAGAGGTATTATCAAGAGACTATTACCACTGTTTAGTTTCTTCATAGTCTAAACTCATGGGCACTTCCTCAAAAAAGAGTGTGCTTTCTCAAAAAGCATACATTTGGTGATTGAACAAAACCAGGCTATAAGATAGAAATCACAGAAGAAAATGATTGTCAGAAATCTTCCCACAACTGTAGCTAACTTTGAGGTTTTGCTTTGCATTCGTGTACTTTCTTCTCATCAGTTGTGACATTTTTCCTTATTCATATGAGAATTAAGCCTTGGTAAATATTTTCTACCTGAATTCTAATTAAAAATTTGCTTTCACAGAGTATGACACTCCAGGTAGTTGTTTCTTGTTTTAAGATAACAAACGAAAGTTTCAGAGACATCAGAAACAGTTCATCAAGCAAATAAACCAACAGTTTGGGAAATCATTAAATTACTCTGTGGAATGTCTTTGTTTCCTTTTAAGGCTGTGTAAAAATGATTATATATGTATTTGCCTGACATAATTCCTTGGAATTTCATCTCTCTTGGTCTGAATGACCCTTTGAACTTATGCCCTTACCAAGGACCTTGGTAGTTATTAGTATTCAGGGAATATTAACATTTGACAGTAACAAAACAATTTAGTGTTATATTGAGGACCTTCTAATCATGCTAATAGAGAAAAGGACAAAACCCACAAATTATAGTCAGACAGATGTAATAAAATGAATAATTTTGAGATGGCTTTTTAAAAATACATGACAACACTGTCCTTTGCACCACCAAAATTAAATTAAAACTTAAGTAATAAAATGTTATGCCTATGTGCCAATCATTTTTCCTTGACAAATTCTAGTTATTATGTAGTGTCTTGATTCACTCTATAGAAGTGCTAATTGCAAAAAAAATCCTGATTAATGTGGTGGCATACCAGGGCATAATTTAGAAAGAAATACTAGAAAATGTTCAGAGTTCCAATTATTCTTGAATATGAATTAAAAATATATGTGCATGCTATTAACTAGTTTTCTTCTTGAAGCATTAATAATCATGAGCTACTCATGTAGACTAAATTTCTTGCCTTTGTCTTTCTTTCACCATGGAGAAAATAATTTTATCAGTCATTCCATATATCTTCAGAAGGCATTTGTCAGTATTTATTAGCTGTGTTCATGCAGCTTCATAAATACAAAAATCCATTTGATACTTTTTAACTTGCTCCATATGGCTCAAGCTTTGCAACTTTTGCTTGGAAATTGTCTTATTTTCTAAGATTTTTTTCAATAAAGAAAATGATTATGCGTCATTCATCAGTTTTATAGCATTTTTTTCACTTGATATTTGAAGTGGAGGCATGCTCAGTACTCAGTCACACACAGAGCAGGCTCATTACACAATTGTCGATGAGCAATTTTCCAGACAGAAAGTCAAATTAGGTTTACTGGGCAGATGACTGTGGTGTTTTACCCTCAGTGAAAGCAGCCAGTAAAATTTTACCCACAACTGGGCACAGAGGGGTAATTAAAACCATTAATCTTTCTATTGATCTTCGACTCCCTTGCCTACTATATTTAGCAGATAAGATTCATGAGCTACTGGAGTGTGTCCATTGTCTCAGATCTTCATCGATAGGTATCCCCTGAAGAGGGCTTGGGGGTAAAAGAGCATTTATCTGATTTATGCCTATTATGTAGTTCATTCAGACTCCAAAGAAATAACTGTTATGCTTTATTAAGAAGCAATATTTGCAAACAGCAAAGCTGGAGAAAATGGCAACATCTTTAAGACTTTTAAGAAATACCTCATGCTAAGTAACTTTTGAATTATATTTGATCCTTTAATTTATATAAGGGGAGTGAATGGTTCTACTTGATTGCATTGGAAAATGCCATAGGGTGATGTATAAATTTTATATTATGCATCCTTTTATCAAAGAAAATGTTTAACCTCGTAGGCCATAACTATGTTTTTGAAGAAATAGTACTTTATCACAAAAGCTGAGATCAGTTCACAGATCACTGATAGTTTAAACGGATGTTTCAGGGTCATTATAATCATTCTTATCCATTTGAATATCAGAAATATTTCAACCATTTGTTCAAACTCAGCTATTATTTCTATAACAATTTTCTCACTTAGTACAGTGATCAATTAGTATCTTAGGAGGCTGGCTCCATCAGTCAGTGACCTTGACCAGTTATTGAATTTTCAGAATTTGCCATGTGCTAGCTGCTCTGAGTTTTTGTTGAATAAACTAAACTGCATGGTTAGCATATGTTTCACAGTGAGCGGGTGTGTGTTACTCATGGGAGAAGTCAATGAAAGCCTGATGATGTAGAGTCCTGACAGCTACAGTTTTGGAAACTTGGCGATGAGGGTATATGCTTGATAAACTATGACTACAGATATATCACAGTATCCACAGTATCCACAAATGCTTCTAACATTGTGGACAAGTCACTACAATTTTGATGATCAAAATTGTAGCAGTGATACCATAATATATGCAGTACAGGATCACTAATTGAGGATACCCAGTATCCACAAATGCTTCTAACATTGTGGACAAGTAACTGTGTCTTTAACTTGATCAGAGATAAGAACCCCTATGACTAAATGGTTAGAAGAGAAACAATAAACTCTCTCCAAGATGATCCCTCTTTGGAGAGAAAATCTTGTGAAGTATACAAAACCAAACAGAAGCAATGCATTTGGAATGTAAGCATATACTTACAGCGTGAGTATAATATTTGGTGGCTGGTTTATCCATAAAGTACCTCAAATGTTCTCAATCTCCTAGGCTTACTTGGTTCTTTTGCTTTTGTTTTTTTATCCCAATCTAATATTTGTATTAATTATTTGGGGGTTTTGTACAATGTACCCTAATCACACGCATTTCCCATTCCTTCCAGGCCATTCTCCCACACCTGCAGTCCTACCATGCACCCCCTATCTACCTCACCACGTCCAATTTATGTTGCCCACACACATACCAGAGCCTGCTCAAACTCCCAGTCTCTAGCCGAGTACTGAGTCCATCCCCAGCACCCTGTCAGACACCATCAATTGGGAAGAGGCACACTTCAACACCTTTATCTCCATTTATAAGGTCTCTCTCTTCAATAGCTTCCTGTCTGAACTATTTCTTCTGCCAGGAGTGGGATGAGAGATAGGAGGATGACCCAGAAGCCTTCACTGTCTCTTGTTTTCAGTTATGAATCCACAATCATTGATGCCGCTGTAACAGAAACTTCCATGCCTATAACAGCCCCAGAGCATGCACCATGGACTTGCACATGGTTTCTGACAACAGCACAGATTATGTACTTCATCATAGTCTCCACCAGAGACTTGATAGTTTGAGCAGGCTCTGGTATGTGTGTGGGCAACAGAGAATGATATTTTCCAGTTCCAACCATTTGCCTAAGAATTTCATGAATTCATTATTTTTAATTGCTGAGTAGTATTTCATTGTGTAAATATACCACATTTTCTGTATCCATTCTTCCATTGAGGGACATCTGGGTTCTTTCCAGCTTCTGGCTATTATAAATAAGGCTGCTATGAACATAGTGGAGCATGTGTCCTTACTGCATGCCTGGGAATCCTCTGGGTATATGCCCAGGAGTGATATAACAGGATCTTCTGGAAATGTCATGCCCAGCTGTCAGAGCAGCTCAGAAAATTGACATCAACCTGCTCTTCAGAGCAGTATAGATCACAGACATCATATGTCTAACCAATTCTTTAATTCCTGACCACTTATTGCTATTCATCCAATAACTCAGAAATATTTTTCTGAATTAAACAATTCTGGTTCATTCTTCTTTTTTTTTTATTTTCTATATTCTTTGTTTACATTCCAAATGCTTTTCCCTTTCTCCGTTCCCCCCTCCCCATAAGTCCCATAAGCCCTCTTCCCTCTGCCCATTCCCCAATCAACCCCCTCCCACTTCCCTGTTCTGATAATCCCCTACAATGCTGCATCAAGCCTTTCCAGGACCAGGGCCTTCTCCATCTTTCTTCTTGGGAATGATTTGATATGTGAGTTGTGTCTTGGGTATTCAGAGCTTCTGGGCTAATATCCACTTATCAGTGACTGCATTCCATGTGTGTTCTTTTGCGAATGAGTTTCCTCACTTAGAATGATATTTTCCAGTTCCAACCATTTGCCTAAGAATTTCATGAATTCATTATTTTTAATTGCTGAGTAGTATTTCATTGTGTAAATATACCACATTTTCTGTATCCATTCTTCCATTGAGGGACATCTGGGTTCTTTCCAGCTTCTGGCTATTATAAATAAGGCTGCTATGAACATAGTGGAGCATGTGTCCTTACTGCATGCCTGGGAATCCTCTGGGTATATGCCCAGGAGTGATATAACAGGATCTTCTGGAAATGTCATGCCCAGTTTTCTAAGGAACCGCCAGATTGATTTCCAGAGTGGTTGTACCAACTTGCATTCCCATCAGCAATGAAGAAGTGTTCATTCTTCTTTCTTTCTAAAAAAAACTTTTTATCGGTTCTTGGTGAATCTCACATCAGGAACCTCAATCCCACTCATTCCCCCTTCCCCTCAAGCGAGCTATCCATCTTTTATAACTCCTCAGCAACAGAGGAAAAAAATTTCTCCTTGTGGAAACTGTAGTGTGTGTCACAGTGTCCGGGCAGCCTAGATCAGGAATGTGTGCCTGGCCTTTGATGGTAACAGACCCCTGCTGCTTCAGGACTATGGACCCAGATATAGTCCCCAATGGCAACACAGACCCAGACCTCACCATGGTCTTAGGTGTCTTTTCCCACCACGCACATGAGGCTGTTCCTTCCTACCCTTAAGGATCCAGTTCTGCCTCTCTTCGTTGTGCCCACATCCTTCTCTTTCACTTTCTCTTACATTTTTCTTCCTCTTACTTGCTTCTCTTAGAGACCTGGGCTCTCTGGGTGTCTAGGATTGTCTCAGGAGTGGTTTAAGGAGTGCAATGTCCCTCTTTCTCCTTATAGCACCAGGGAAGTGTGATCTCAGTTATGTCCTGTCCCTGGTTCTCCCAGACCTGCACAGAACTGGGTTGGTGCTCATCTCAGGCTTGGACCCGCTCCCTGCCCCATGGCACCAGAAAGAGGGTCATCTAAGGCTAATCTTTTTCACTAATACATTCAGAATCCATTCATTAAGTACCAATGACATGATACCAGCATTGGATATTTAATGACACAAATGAGTTCCACCTCTTGCCTGCAAAATTCTTTATGCAAAATAGAAAACAAGTAAGTTATGTAATGTAACAAATGTTATGAAGAAAATTTACCAAATATAAAGATGTAAGATGAGGAAATAATGGAGTCAAACACTAGCAACAGGAACGGTTTCTTAAAGACCATATATAAAGGTTTCATCAAGACACATATAAAGTAGTAACTGCGAGAACAGAGAGGCATGGCCATTTGTGTCGGAGAGAGAAAAACGCAGGAAGAAGTTGAAACAGTCTCTAAATATAAAGACTTAAGAACACATTAGGATCTAACAAGTGTCTGTGTCATCACTGAAGAAATGTTAGAAAATTATATTCAAGGAAAAAGGTAAATATTTCATTCAATAACTTGCTGTCCATAGTAAAAATTTAAATTTTAGGAAGAAGTTGAGAGTTTATGTTTAAGAGATAATATGATGTGATTGTGTGTGTGTGTGTGTATGTGTGTGTGTATACCTTTATTAGTTTGTTGAGAATATTATAAACATTTTGATCATATTTGTCCAACTTTTTCTAGTATCACTCATACTTCCTAACCCACCAAATTTTATTCTTTTGCTTGTTTTTTTTTTTTTAACCTTCAGATCTATTGCTACTAGCAGCTTCTCATCTAGGCATGAGACTTTGGGTCTACTTCCTCTCTCCAGCTTTGAGTTTTGGTTGGGCTTGAGACTGTCTTGCTCTCACTCTTGCAATGATAGCCATTGTAAGTTCCTATGTGCACTTGCCTTGCTGTGTCCAGAAAAAGGGTCACAAAGCAAATTTTGAAATTTCATCTTTCCCACCCATAATTAGAATGATTTACAAAATAACAGAGAGCAAATTCTAGACAGGGTATTGGGGAATGAAACCCTGATTCACTATGGGTGAGATTGCAAACTGGCCCAGCAGATTGCAACTGCAAATTTGTCTAGAAAACAAAACAAAACAAAACAACAACAAGAGAAATAAATCATCCTATGAATCATCTTTCCCTCTCCTTATCATAAGCCTAAAGGACTTGACCTCTTACTCCACAAATGCATGCTTAGTTATTATATTGCTATTCTATTCACAATATCTAGGAAATGGAAACCATTTAAATGTTGTTCAACTGATGAATACCCAGTAAAAATGCAGTACATATACTGTGGGATAGTATTTAGCTATAAAGAAATGTGAAATATTAGAAGTTATAGTTAAATGGAGGAACTAGAAAACATCATTTTGAATGAAGTAACCCAGACCCAGAAGGTCATCTCTCTCTCTCTCTCTCTCTCTCTCTCTCTCTCTCTCTCTCTCTCTCTCTCACACACACACACACACACACACACACACACACACACATACACACACACACATACACACTTATATACATATCATACACACACACATATAGAGAGACACATGTATATATCTATATGTTTGTGTGTGTATGTGTGTGTGTGTGTGTGTGTAATGGTCTTCCTGTTTAGGCTGATAATGCAATCCTCAAGAACCATAGATTACAATAGAATACATAGTAAAGTCTCCAACACAAGGCATAAGAAGCACTCTTAGTTTATTGGTCAAGGCCGTCCAAGAGCTGTCAAAATATCACAGCTTATCGCTTATTGTTGTCTCCTAAATATGCAAACATCTAAACAAGGGAACAACCAGTGGTCCTACTCAGGAATGGCATCAATGAACAACTACCAGTATTGTATAATAACTCCTTTTTTTTATTAACATTTCAAATGATTTCCCCTTTTCTGCCCCCCCACTCCCCGAAAGTCCCATAAGCCCCCTTCCCTCCCCCTGTTCTCCCACCCACCCCTTCCCACTTCCCTGTTCTGATTTTGTCTTATACTGCTTCACTGAGTCTTTCCAGAACAAGGGGCCACTCCTCCATTCTTCTTGTACCTCATTTGATGTGTGGATTATGTTTTGGGTATTCCAGTTTTCTAAGTTAATATCCACTTATTAGTGAGTGCATACCTTGATTGATCTTTTGAGACTGGGTTATCTCACTTTGTATGATGTTCTCCAGCTCCATCCATTTGCCTAAGATTTTCATGAATTCATTGTTTCTAATGGCTGAATAGTACTCCATTGTGTATATATACCACATTTTTTTGCATCCATTCTTCTGTTGACGGATACCTGGATTCTTTCCAGCTTCTGGTTATTATGAATAGGGCTGCTATGAACATAGTGGAACATGTATCCTTATTACATGCTGGGGAATCCTCTGGGTATATGCCCAGGAGTGTTATAGCAGGATCTTCTGGAAGTGAGGTGCCCAGTTTTCTGAGGAACCGCCAGACTGATTTCCAGAATGGTTGTACCAATTTGCAAATGGGAGTGAAGTCATGGCTATTGGAAGAGAACCTACAAATATCCCTATACTAAACCAGCATAATCTCTAATTACCTTCTAAACAGTTATATACCCAGAAAAGTGTAATTCTAACTGTTCCTTAAGGAAACTTCTCTTTTCAACAGACAGAACACATCACAGAATACCACTGTAGGGAGAAAACATCCTTGAGTCCAAGTGCAAATGTTGATAGGGTATGAAACAGTGTCTACTGTAGCTCCCTAACCCCTGAATACTTATGAGCTGGTGACTGCTATCTACAGAGACTGCTTCTAGTAAAACGATCTAAGCACACATCTCCAGTCACATGTATCTAATACCTTGCTTCTTTGTTATTCATATGTAATAGCTCACCTACCTATTCATTTGTATATAATAGTCTTGCCTCTGATTCAACTTCATAAAATAAAGATGCTAAACTTCTGAAGTGCTGTGGCTTCTCCATTAGAGAGTCAAAAGAGCATGACCCCAGCTCTTCTGTTTTTATCTGCCATTATCCATTCCATGAACACCCCTAGTGAGTATTCCTGGACCAGTGTTCAAGGATAGACAAACTAAAATCTATTGAAATGTAGAGTTGTGTATCCCAGTCCTAGTGGACACACCTACAGAACAACAACTGTCCAAAGTCTCAGGGATTATTGTGGAAGAGGGGGAGTCAGAAGCACAGGGAGTTTCTGTGATGAGATTGTGCCTCCAAGAAATACAAGAGAACATACAGCCATGAAATCTTAGCAATGTTTCTTTCTAAATAAGGCCCAAACAAGGATAACAATGACAAGCAGGTGAATGTAGAAAGAGGAAAATATAGAAGGCCTTGACTCTAGGCAAAAAATTACAAGCGACTAAGAAATATTGAGAGGAAGCGAAATAGACTTCCTCAGAAAACAGCCATTGGTTATCCAATATGAAATGGTTATCCCTGAAAATATATGCTTACAAGTTACATTATACCGACAGAGACTGATCAAGTTGTATTTCATATTTAAGAATATATAATATGTATATATAGATATATATGTAAACATAAATATAGTATATTGAATATACCCATATTTTCAATATATATATTGAAATACACACACACACACACACACAAACACACACACACACACACAGACACATACAGTTCCTGGTTTGCTCCTCAGTGTTACTCCCATGTCCTAAGTTTTGCACTAATAAGACACACTCAGTAGGATTTCTGTTATTCTTTTTTAAGTAGCTGCAGCAAAAGAGTAAATCTATCACTTTAATAAGTTACATCATTAGTGACAAGGTCAGTCTCAGTGTTACTGGTCATTGTCAGATTTAGTCAGGCTCAGTGATCTTGACAACTGAATAAAATGTATTCAATAACGTTGATCATTATCAGCACCAAAGAAGGAAGGCACGCCAAGAATGTACTATTTTGTCAATCTTAAAACACTTAAAAAGTGTTACTAAAGCTGTAAATAATTATCAATATTTGTCAATAGTAAGTAACACTAATATGATATATACAATTAGTAAAGGAGTAAAATAATGTATGTCAATAAAATTGTGGCATGAAAATAATCATAAGGCCCATATCCTAAGCAGCTGACATTTTGCCTTGAACAGATTATTCAAGTTTTTGAGTTTTAACATGGAAAAATTCAGTAATGAAATTAGTAAGAACCATGGGATTTAGATACTGAAATTATTATACATTCAAAATTAGAAACATTTTAAAGTTAACTTGTGCCCTTAGTGAAGGCAGTAAATTGATCAAAGAAAAAGAAAGTTATAACTTATTTTCTGAAATACCATATTCACACTGTTGAGAAAATATATTATTGTTTTTTTATAAGTAAGTACATAGGCCTCAGTGGGATTTTACTGCTTATTAAAGTGATGATTTTCAAATCCTGATAAGATAAACTTTAGGAATGATTATGTATTGAGAGAAAATATTCATAATCAGCTTATGTTGAAGCATTTTAGCTTTAAAATACTGCATTGTAGTGAAATAAGAAGTGGTACTTAAATGAGGGTTTACAAACACTTCAAAAAGTAATCAGATTTACCAGCTAGGCATATAGGTCAGGGTGGATGCTTGTCTAACATTTGCAAGGAAGTTTGTTCACTTGTCTGTTTTGGAGCAAAACAGAACAAAGGAAGGAAGAAAGAAAGGAAGGAAGGGAGAAAAGGAAGGCACAAAGGAAGGGGGCAGGAGAAAAGGGGGAGGAAGAGAAAAATCGAGGGAGAACAAATGAAGGAAAGAGAATGAAGAAAAGAAGTCAGGTCTATTATTTTGACTGTGCAGGTAGAATTATGCTTAGATTTCTACCACCTAGTTGTTCTGTCCATCAGTAACAAAGATCCTACTGAAAATACTCTGCAGATGATCAAAAGTGGCCAACCAGAGAGGAATAAAGAGGGCACCATGCATTGCCTATCCAATGGCTAAACCTATAAAATCAATATGTTGGACTATCTAAGGGATTTGTGGCAGATAAAAGGGATGGAGCTAACGTGAGCTTTATGTATTCATGCATGTGATGTATTTATATATGTGACTATGTTGAAGTACTTCATGTGTCCAGTACCCAGAGAGGGGAGCAGAGGACAGTGGAGCCCTTGGAACTGGAATCATGGAGAGTTGCTATCCATCACGTGGGTCCTGGAAATGAATGCTGGTCTTCTGCATTAGTAACAAATTATCTTAACTACTGTGGCATACATCTGGACATTGTAGAAAAATATAAAATGTTTTTGTGGTAAAATATCTTCATTGTTAATGAACATTAAAGGGGCATATAGTATTCTGTTATATACTCATGCAAACATTCACCCTTATAAATTAGCACAGCCATGTGATATTAAATAGTTATTTGAGAAAGAGATAAGATATACTGTTTATACATCATATACATCAAGAGACATAACAAATATGCCCTCTTTTTCTGTATACCGGTGAATGAGTTTATAAAGAATGAGTATTTGTATCTATAAGTTAGAGTTTTACATATATCTGTAAATACATAACATATTTAAAGTAGTATGTACTCTTTAATGCTTCCAAGTACTGTCATAAGGAGTCCTTACACTGTATTCGGGAGTGTAATGGCCAGCAGTAGACACAGACTGCTAATTTATTTTTCATTTGATATTTTCTTTCCTATTAGGATACTGAAGTTGTAATTTCTATAAGGTCAAATCAGGCTTGGTACAAAATTGTATCATCTTACTAATCATAATCTTGCCAAAATACCTTAATAATTTGTTTTGCTCCCCTTACCTTGGATTTAATTAATTCTCCATCTTACCTCCTTATTATTAAACATATTTATTCTGGCTACAGTTGCAGTCAACCCTACCCCTTTAAATACTTAGCATTGTAGTTATTTTTATGGGTCACCTCATCCCCTAAAGCACTTGTCTCCTTTGAGTTCATATTGCTATGTTATTTCTTACAACCCACAGTAAAGCATCCTTTGGCAAGTTAACATTGACTACAGAGTAATAGTTTTATCAGGCATTACAGCAATTCCTTGCAATTTTTATGGATTTTCTCCCACTAATTAGTTGGGTGGAATCATACTATGTTATGTTCCTCTCTCCAAGTAACCTTAGACATTCCTGAAATAGATGAGCTTGTTCCGTGTTGTTAAGAAGGTTAATTAAAACAAAGAAAAAAAAGTAACATTAAGTATGTGGATTGAGAATTCTTGATTACTCCCACTCATCTGACCCATGTATAAAATATAAAGAAATTTGCATTTTAGAATTATGGTGATGGTTTCACTGCAGTCCCAAAACTCTGCTAAATGGTTTCTTAATTACCTGTGAAACAACTACCCACTTTCAGTTGAAGCAGCCAGTCTCTGAAAACTTGCCCTCTGATCAGTTCCTGTCACCAGCTTCTTAAATGTATGTCCCATGCTGTTGTGAGTCTGAACTTTTACAATTATGCGTACTGGATAATACACATTCACTAATTGGTTATAAAAAGCTAGTAAGGGCTCAGTGTCATGCTTTCCTCTTTGCTGTTTAAGGCAACTCCTTGCCTTAACAGCCACTTTCGTCTATAGGAGATGCTTGATTTGATATCTGTTTTATGGAGTAAAGAGGATCAGAGGCACAAGTTCTAATCCCAGCTCCTGAGTGAGTCATATAATTTTGTACAATTTGCCCAATAATGATAACAATTACTATTTTTTTTTGTGAAAACTTTTTTACATCTCCTTAAATTCAAATAGTATAAAGTGTGAGAGAAAGGAATATATTTTAGAGATTATATATCAATATATTATAATATATAATATATAATGTATAATATATAATATATAATATTATATATTAATATATATTAGAGAGAATATATATGAATATATATATTAGAGAGAATATATATGAATATATATATATATATATATATATTAGAGAGAGAGAAAATATCAACTAAATAACTAGATGTTCCCATGCCAACAGCTGCTTTCCTTTGCCAACTGCTTACAGGGACCACAGCAACTCCATCCATTGCTTTGTGGTGCTGCTTAGTTCTATAATGGCAGGTACTAAAATTCTACAGTGGAAGTTCTCTGAAATTTAATTGTATTTACTGCACTCATAAAAAACAAAATATCCATCAAATCACACTCCACAATGTGTGTTTCTAATATATTTATTGCATCTAATTTTATTTTAGTTATTTAGTTACATAATATTTGTTGTAACTGTTCTTGTAATTGCAATTAAGATACAATTAAGATTGTAGTCAAGAAACAGATTTAGGCCCTTGAGGAGCACTCAAAGGGAGTGCTCCAATGTGGGATCAGTTGAATGAGACTTTTGTGGTAACAGGAAAAAAAAAACAGTTCTAAATCAAGACATTTTCAAAATACATTGTGGAAATGTTAGAGAAGCAGACGACACCAAGACTGATGGGACTATCAGTTTCAGATGTTATCTGATAGCATTCTTGGCCCTTCCATTGGTGGAGAATATGATTTTGTTAAGTTAATACATTCCAAAGGCTTCAAGAGTTTAGGTCTTACACTGAGGTGGGCAAAAAATGTTTCTTTCAGGAGCTAAAGATAGAAATTGTAATTAGGCTACTAGACTTGGAACACTCCAAATTGTCTACAGCCTTTGAAATTTTAATCAGTCAGTGTCTGTAGGCTCAACTTCTTTCCAGAAATTCTCATTCTGAACACTCAGGAAATGAGAAAAACATCCCTCAAAGGATAGAGTTTCCAAAATGAAGGGACAATTTCTCATGGTTCTGGAATCTGAGATTCCCAATATGAAGATGCTGGAAGACTTGAAACCCAGTAGGGTGCTGTTTTCTCATTGTACAAGGAAACTCTCCCCTGTGCCCTCACACTGTAGAAGAAGAGTCAACTGCCTAGGCTTCTTTTATTGGGGAACTAATCTGGGATGTTCAATTTCCTCATAGGATCTAAAATAACTTAGGGAACAAGCCTCTGGGCATGCCTGTGAAGAAAGATTTGAAATCTGGTTAATTGAAGTAAGGGGATCCATCTACCTGGGTGTCACACAGTTCCTTAGATTACAGTTCTATGCTTGAGCTGACTACAAACCTTCATTCTTCTCTGATTCCTGACTCTAAATAGAAAGGGCTCAGCAACTTTAAGCTCCTGCTGCCATTACCATTGGGGAACCATCTAATTCTGGAAAATAGAATAAACCTTTTCTCTATTGGTTTTCCTAATATATCACCTTCTTGGATGTTATATTTTTATTTTATGAATTTAGGAGGAACATAAAACCTGAAACCCTAATCTTTATGTCCTTTGCTTCTCCAAATTTAATCATATACATGAGAGAACAATGAGACAAGATTTAGAAGCAAGCATGACATTGGGAGTAAGAAAAGGTAAGGGAATAAAGAAAACATAAGGACTGATGTCATTACAGCACACTTTAAAAACTTAGAAATTAAATAATAAAATAGAGAAACCAGTCTGTGTGGCTCTATTTCAGAGAGGAGAGGAAGCTGAAGGCTTCCTCGGGAAGCCAGTGGACCTGGTTTCAAAGGGGATTCCCAATCGGTCCTAGCACAAGGCAAGTCCAAAGTTCTCACAAGCTTACATACATTGAGGATTTATTATGAACATACTACTGCCTAGCAAGTCAGTATGAGGGGTCAATCTTGGCACTTTTGCAGATGGGAGAGCAATATCATCTTGAGCCTCAGCTATTGTGGAGACCTGGAAACAAGGTATGATTGCAACTTAAAAAACCTGGAGATAAACAGCCATAGACCCTAAGTTGGAAACAATTCATCCAAACGATCATGGACCAAGGGCATGCTGTAGGTAGATGCCCTCTAAAGCGCAAATGTAAGTGGCTTTAACAGCTATAAGATCTTCATGCAGCAGTGGAGAAACAGAATAATTTTTCAGCCAGGTCACCTTGATCCAGAGGTCAGAGCACAGTTCTAAATTTGTGTTTTTCTTTGCGTTGTGAAGCTGGAAGTGAAGTATTGATCCAGGGGATATGCCACACCTTTTCCTCTGTCCCTCGGAGCTTTTAACATAGAGTACTGAGGTGAGCATTCCAGTTAACAGAGTTCAGTGTTCTATGTAGCTCTGCTTTCCTCAGCATATTTAGCAGACACCTTAGCCTAGACCATAGTCTTTAAAAGCAGACAAACAGGATAGTGTTTGAAGTGTGCAGGGCGTAGCTCAGTCAAGTTTCCAGAGTACAGACGTCAAACACTTTGTTATACATAAAGAATAGAAAACAACAGGAATGGATAATGACGGCAGCTTCACTGAGGACCCTGCCACTACAGACTCAGTACTTGTTCAGGTTCACATAGAGGCAGAGCCGGAAGGAAGTCTCCAACCTTAACTGACTGCATCACTTCCTGGCAGCCCCCTCTATTAGATAACTGAGAAAGAAATGGCTCAAAAACATCTTGTCTCTGTTTTCTTTTGGTTTGTTCGTCTAAGATTTTCCCTTTAGGATATTCTTTTTTTTTTAATTTTTTTTTATTTTGTTATTTATTAAGTATCTTCTTCATTTACATTGCCAATGGATAAAAACTTTCCCAATTTCCCCGCTCCCAAAAGCCCCCTCCCCAAAGATTCCCTACCCCTCCTCCCACCCCTTGCTTCCATGTATATGCACCTCTACCGGACGCACTCCCCTCCCCCACACCCCTGTCCGTTTCCCTTTGTTGGGGCCTCTGTTGAGCCTTTTCCTGACCAAAGACCACTCCTCCCACTGATGCCCAACAAAGCCTTCCTCTGCCACATTTTTGGCTAGAACCATGTGTACCCCTTGGTTGATGGTTCAGTCCCTGGGAGTCTTGGGGTGTCTGGGTTTCTGAAGTCATTGTTCTTCCCATGGGGCTGTAAACCCCTTCAGATCCTCCAGACCACCCTCCAGATCTTCCGTTGGATAGATTTGACTTTTTGCGTTCTCTATATTTATCTAATTTTGCTTAGTTTTTTTCTTTATCTTGAAACTTTGTGTTGTTATTTCCTTCCATCTCTTTTTCTAACATTTATTTTGTCTTATGATTTCTCAAGTTTTATTTTTAATCTATATGATTTCTTTCACCTTTTCTCTTGTTGTCTTTATTTAATTTGATTTCTACTTAAACCCTTACACTTAGAGATTTTATTAATATTAATTTCATCATAAATGAATAAATTCATTTCCAATTATGTTTTATGGCATAGTAGTTAACAACAGTTAATTTGTTAAAGTATATTTTTCCCATCTAGTTTGTTAAATATTGTTCTTATAGCAATACTTAATCCGAGTGATACTGGAGATTCAGCCCCCATTAATTGCTGTTCCCATCAACAGTACTTCTAAAGAAATTCTGAAGACACAGTTATCCTCATAAAGTCCCAAATCACAACATAGAAACCAAAAGTGTATGTGTAATAAAGGCAGTTAAAGATCACAACTCCTCAATTACTAAATATAAATATGATGATATGGGTAAATGTGCAGATGAAAAATACAGTGTTGAAACAACCGAAGAGTAAGTAAGAATATCGGCTGTGGAGGGTTGCAACATGGATGAGAAATTGATTGAAAAAAATGGAGATTTGGGCATTAAGAAATTTTAAAAATAAATGACTTGGGGTGGGGAGATGGCTCAGTGGTTAAAGAGCACAAACTTCCAGAGGTCTTGACTTCAATTCCCAGCAACCAGATTGCTGGGTTGTGCTTACAACCACAGCAATGGAATATGATGTCCTCTTCTGGTGTGTCTGAGGATAGTTATGGTGTACTCACATAAAATAAATAAAATCTTAAAAAGGAGGAGGGGCAAAATCTGGATTATAAAATAAATAAATAAAATAAATTTTAAGACAAGGAATGCTAGGGCACTGAGGCAAGAATGGCTGGGTAGATGGGGGAGCACCCTCATAGAAGCAGGGAGTATAGCCGAGAGAATGGGGGTTGTGGAGGGGAAACTGGGAAGGGAGATAACATTTGAAATGCAAATAAATAAAATAACCAATATAAAATAACAGAAAAAAAGAATTGACTTAATGATCCAAATAAAACACGCGATGAAAAGCTTGAGGAACGCATTTGACCAAGTTGAAGAATATCAAGGTGAGAAGGCAAATTTTAGGAAATAATGAACTCATGCATTAAAAAGTGAAATATAAAAAGACAGCCACAGTTCTTAAGAATAATGGGAAATGATAAAAAAACTAGACCATATCCAGGAATTCAAAGAGCAGATCTATGATTAAAACTAAAGGCACAGAAAATACAATCAATGAAATTTAAAAAAAAAATTGTAAGGAAATTGGTGAACATTCAAGCATTAGAGGCATTTTTAAAAGCCAAGCAGATATGTTCAATGAGTAACGTTGAAGTCATACGTTATAGTCATAATACAAATACTGTAACACAAAGAAGGATTTGTAATTGTTCTAAGAATAAGATGACAACTCACAAAGACAAGCTTACAAGAATAGCATCAGAAACCCTAAAACCCAGGACAGTGTGGGACAATGTAGCTAAAAGACTAAAATGTAATAACTACCAATCAAGACTGCTATCCCAATAAAATTTGTTTTAATGGGTGGAAAGATAGACATTTTCGGATGATAAGCATAAAGTAAAGCAATTCCTGACCACCAAGTCAGCACCACAGGAGATACTTAGGGTATCCTACCTTGTATCCTAATTAAGTTACATCAAGGAGGAAGAAGGGAAGTCTCTATAGGACAGAAAAGATTAAATTTCATAAGAGGAAGAAATAAGCAAATATGATCCAGGGGTGGGACAAAAACCAATCATATCCAATTCTGCAAACAAGCAAGCACCTAAGGTGATGAGAAGAGAAAGAAAGAAAAACTCTATGATAATCTAGTCAACTCGAAAAGCAACCAATAAGATTACAGCAAATCTCTTTCAGTCAGAACTGTATATTTAAATGATCTTCACTGTCCAAGTAAAACATGAAGACTAACCCAATGGTTTAGAAAAGATGATCTAACTACATCACTAAGAAACAAGGTTCACTCTCATGGAAGGAAATATATCAAGCATTTGAAAGCACAAAACAAGTTGTCATAGCAATCCTTATAGTTGATAAAGTAGATTTCAAACCAAAGTTAGAAGAGATATAAAGCAGGCCTGTAGCATACTAATTAAGGAAACAATTTATAAAGGATATCTGTGGTGGTATGAATGAAAAGGCTCCACATAGGATCATATGGATGGCCGCTATTAGAGCTTTCAAAAAACTCAAGCTATTCTCATTAAGATTTTTACTAGGTTTATATAAAATTCAAGTAGAGAAGAGCTGGTTAACCTTTCTTTTAATATTTTTATTTTCTATATTCTTTGTTTACATTCCAAATGATTTCCCCTTTCCCAGATTCCCCCTCCCCATATGTCCCATAAACCTTCCTCTCTCCATCCATTCTCCAATCACCTCCCTCCTTTTTCTCTGTCTTTATATTCCCCTCCAATGCTAGATCAATCCTTTCCAGGATCAGGACCCTCTCCATACTTCTTCATGGGAGTCATTTGTTATGCAATTTGTGCCTTGGGTATTCAGGGCTTCTGGGCTAATTAATATCCACTTATCAGAGATTGCATTCCATGTGTATACTTTTGTGACTGGGTTACCTCACTTAGAATGATATTTTCCAGATCAAACCATTTGCCTAAAAATTTTGTGAATTCATTGTTTCTAATTGCTGAGTAGCATTCCATTGTGTAAATACACCACATTTTCTGTAACCATTCCTCCTTTGAGGGACATCTGGGTTCGTTCCAGCTTCTGGCTATTATAAATAAGGCTGCTATGAACATAATGGAGCACGTGTCTTTATTGCATGCCGGGGAATCCTTTGGGTATATGCCCAGGAGAGGTATAGCAGGGTCCTCCGGAAGTGTCATGTCCAGTTTTCTGAGGAACCGCCAGACTGATTTCCAAAGTGGTTATACCATCTTACAGCCCCACCAACAGTGGAGGAGTGTTCCTCTTTCTCCACATCCTCACCAACACCTGCTGTCTCCTGAGTTTTTTACCTTAGCCATTCTGACTGGTGTAAGGTGAAATCTCAGTGTTGTTTTGATTTGCATTTCCCTAATGACTAATGATGTTGACCACTTCTTAAGGTGCCTCTCAGCCATCCGAATTTCTTCAGGTGAAAATTCTTTGTTTAGATCTGTACCCCATTTTTTAATAGGGTTATTTGGTTCCCTGGGCCATGCTTGTGGATTGGCAGGATTAATATAGTTAAAATGGCCATCTTGCCAAAAGCGATCTACAGATTCAACGCAATCCCCATCAAAATCCCAACTCAGTTCTTCACAGAGTTAGAAAAAGCAATTCTCAAATTCATCTGGAATAACAAAAAACCAAGGATAGCTAAAACTATTCTCAACAACAAAAGAAATTCTGGGGGAATCAGTATCCCTGACTTCAAGCAATTCTACTACAGAGCAATAGTGTTAAAAACTGCATGGTATTGGCACAGTGACAGACATGTGGACCAATGGAATAGAACTGAAGATCCAGAAGTGAATCCAGACACCTATGGTCACTTGATCTTCGACAAAGGAGCTGAAAAATTCCAGTGGAAAAAAGATAGCCTTTTCAACAAATGGTGCTGGTTCAATTGGAGGTCAGCATGCAGAAGAATGTGAATCGATCCATTCTTATCTCCATGTACTAAACTTCACTCCAAGTGGATCAAGGACCTCCACATAAAGCCAGACACACTGATACTAATAGAAAAGAAACTGGGGAAGACCCTTGAGGACATGGGCACAGGGGAAATGTTTCTGAACAGAACACCAATAGCTTATGCTCTAAGATCAAGAATTGACAAATGGGACCTCATAAAATTACAAAGTTTCTGTAAGGTAAAGGTCACTGTTAAAAGGACAAAACGGCAACCATCAAATTGGGAAAGGATATTCACCAGCCCTACATCTGATAGAGGGCTAATATCCAATATATACAAAGAGCTGGTTACTCTTAAGGCAGAAGTACCACTATTTCACAAGTGGGCACATTTGTCTTAGAAGGCTAACACTGATCCTATTTATCAGAAATCCAATACCAGGACCATATCCCCTATTCCATTCTTGTTTTCTTTTGTCAGGTACATTAAAATTTTAACATAAAAGTTTTATAGGGATATTTATAGTAGAATATATATTAGTTTTCCAACATTGAACCCTCTACTAAACATGGTTTTTTAAATATTACATCTTCTGGTATACTATTCCAGGTCTATTGTGTTAAAGATATATAAGTCAACACTTAGAGAAGAAAATATATTAGCAGAACATCATTGTATATATGCAAGTTATTTTGCTAAAGCAATAATTGAATAGAAATCCATCTTGCTAGCCCTGCTTATTTCTGGTAAAAAACAAAAAACAAAACTTTTTCTGACAAATGACATGTTTCTCTTGCTTTGAGAGCTATGACTACTCAATGCCCCCTTATCAGCCACAGCCTTCCACTCCACAGGGAGCACCTTCGCAGCCCTCTTTATATTTTGTCTTTGCAGAATTGATGGGACCAATAAGGATGCTTAATAGCTCTGGGGTTGCCTAGATTATCTTTGAAGATAAGGAGTTGCACTAAGTCACAGTTCATGTCTGCAGATGGAAGGACCACTTTTATCATGCATAAGAAACAAAGACATGGGGTGGAGGAAGATGAACAGAAATGGGGGAGTGCATATTTTCTGCCATATTAATAGACAAATAAGAGCAAATGGTCACAGATTGAAACAAATGTGCAGTGAACTGCAAAGGTAGCAAATCATGTGAGTCCTAGTAATCAGAAATTGAGAGCAAAGGGCTCAAGATATAGCTGAGTGGCTGTAGGATATTTGCGTATATGTATGAGGCTATCAGCTTATATTCCATTAGAATAAAATACACACAAAATTCCAAAGACTCCCAAGATGTTCTCCTGCTGTCTTCAGCTTGCCTAATCAAATAGCAGTTAAATATAATCTCAAGGTTTTGTTTCATTTTATCAATACTACTTTAAAGCTGATTTCTGCTATGTAAAACCATGAGATCTCTATGAGCTGATTTCATCTTTGCAAGAATGTACTATTGCTTAATTATTATTTTCTTAGGGAGAAACAGTTACAGAATTTTGTACAAGGTCTCTTTTCTTAAAAACTAAGATTTTCTTAAGTTTATCATTCAAGTAACCAATATGACAATTCTGTCAGCTATTGTATTATTCTAATTATGCATCATAGGTTTTGAATTAAAACCATATGATGACTTCAGGGACTTACTACACACATCATAACACAGACATAACTCAAATTTTATTGATCACTTGAAATCCATTTCTTCAACTGCTTTGTTAATGATACTTTGCTTCTCTTCAAATCAATGTAAGTTTGAAGCTAACATCCAGTTGTCTATAAATGGATTTAGTATTGCTTTCCTCCAAGGCCTGACTATACTGATAAAAAGTACCTGATGTGGAAAGTTAGGAGATAGATTGACAGTACAAATGTCAAGTAATGTGTAACCTTATTCTTGAAGAGAATCAGACACCAGAGGTACGGTATTTAGGTTTTACAAATTGTCTCATCTTTAAGTAGAATTTTTATTTTTGAACTTAAATTTTAAAATACACAATCAAGAAGGTTATTTATGTTTCTCAAAAGCTCAGAGAAGAAATTAGCATGTTTTATATGTTTAATTGAATGCCAGGATAACCTATCCAGCAACACAGCTTCTCATTACGCTGGGTATTCAGATTGCTACTTTCACTTGTGTCTGGTTATCTGTTCTCCTCTTTGCCAATGCAAGATCCAGGCACTTCCACTGCATTATCTTGCTCCTGTAGAGGAGCTTCAGCTCCTACTGAGTTCTGACCCACAGCAGAAAATGATGACAGTACTGGAGATATGCCCACAAATTTATTTACCAGAGTAGCAGTAGAATTACAACCTTTCGCCCTTCTTAGTATGAGAGAGTTTATTTGTTAAGTGACCATATAATGTTTAATATGCTTACATCTCTCAATCTCAATCCTGCTTTCCTGTTTTTTATAAAATTTTTATGGGTTATTTTATTTATTTACATTTCAAATGTTATTCTCCTTCCTGGTTTTCACCCTGTAAATCCCCTATCCCACCCCTTCTCCCACTGCTTCTATGAGGGTGCTTCTGCATTTTCTTGCTCCTGTAGAGGAGCTTCAGCTCCTACTGAGTTCTGACCCACAGCAGAAAATGATGGCAGTACTGGAGATATGCCCACAAATTTATTTACCAGAGTAGCAGTAGAATTACAACCTTTTGCCCTTCTTAGTATGAGAGCCACTTCTACCTCACCACCATAGCATTCCCCTATGATGAGGCATCCAGCCTTTACAGGACTGAACGCCTCCCCTCTCATTGATGCTATCCTCTGCTACATATGCACCTTGAGTGAGGGGTCCTTCCATGTATATTCTTTGGTTGGTGGTTTAGAGCTCTAGAAGGGGGAGGTCGTTGTTTTTAGGAACAAACATTTCAAGATTGCTTACTTTGCCCTACAATTTTTCAATGTATATAATAAAAACAAGCAAACAGAAAAAGCTCATTACAACTTCTAAAACAAGAACATTAAATGTGCTACCCCAACTAACAAGATGATATAAAGTATGTAATATAATACTAATGTTATTTAAATTCAATCTGATTAATTTATGTGTCTTCCTAGTTTCAATGCTTAGCATTACTATTCACATAATTGTCTCACTGTCTCTATGTGTACAAATTAGAAAATGTAAGTTGTTCCTCTGTTCCATGAGTCATACTTTGCCTAGAGAACAGAAGCAACTTAAATAGAGTAGAAAGATAGAAGGAGATGTTGGGGTTGGTTTTGAGGAAAGTCAAATTTACCTTGAATAACAACTGCTCCCATTCGCTCAGTGCAGTTTCCTTAGATTATGTAAGATTTATCCATTATGGCTAGAAATGGAGTTTTACACCATTTAACCTCAGAGAGTAGGTTACTCAAGACCACTAAAAGTAGGGGAGCACTGCTTCAGTTAGCGTATGGCCAAACCAAATGCATTGGAATTCTTCCTTCTTTAGGAAAAAAAAAATTCTCAGGAAAGATTTTGGACCCTCCATCCACAGATTAATAAAACATCCTACAGTACGCATTTACATTTTAAGGGAGGCATTAATTCCTAGTATTTGACCCTAATAGTAGACACTTCATGAAGTGAAGAATTCAATGTGTGTTATAATTCAGGCAGATACAGGGGGACTGTTTGAGTGTCAGTAATACCAGCTCTGCTGTGAAACCTCCATAACACTTATATTTGAGATGATATTCGATCCAGGATACTTCGTGAAAGAGCAAGAGTAATACCTGAAACCCATATTTTCTTGGCCTGATTTCTCCAGCTACATTAAGAACAACCATTCAATCACATGACATCTTCTACAATCTAAAGTCTGCTCAAAGCCAATAAGCAGATCTTTCAAAGAACATATTTTTTCCTTTTTTCCCACTGTTCATTAATCTGGCAAATATTTTCTAAAAGTAAATTTAATTCATACAAAGCAAACCTTTCCTTCCTTTTGATATAAGATAAATTGAAATTATTAAGGGAAGGTATTTTCCATGTAATGCTATGAGGCATGTCATGGATAAGTAGTTCGTTCTTCAGTACTGGAAGTGTTTCCAGCTATGTTTAAAAGTGGTATTTTTGGAGACTCTATTTCAAGAAATCTGCAAAAAAATCTAGAAAATCAATGTCATTCTAATCTTTTAGAAACATTATTGATTTTAACATACTATAGAAACAAAAATGATAGAATTATGTACATAGTATAAAATTAAAACTCATATATGTACATTGTACATTATTTAAAATATCAAATAAAATAAAATATTTGTTTAAAATATACCATAATATGTAGTGTACTATATCTTATAAATATACATTTTATTTAAATATTACATATATTATATATTATGTTTATTGCACTATAGTTATACAACATCGCATATTTTATGCTATAATACATAAAAGGGATAGATAGGTTGTTTCATTGATATAGAAATGCTTATGAAAAATTAGCTCCCATAATTATAGAGCATGGAAAGTCTCATGATATGCCATCTGGAAGTTGGAGATCAAGGTAAGCTACTTATATATTGAAAACATAAAATTTCTGATATATGTATTACTATTTTGTAATCACCAGGATATGATAAAGGAAATGAAAAAGAAACTCTCTTAACAGTGACAGTCCCAAACCAAAAAATGATCATGTCACATTCCTGAAAATGTACTAAAACCTTGACTTAAAAGCCTTGGCAGGCGACACAGGGTCCAGTTAAGCCCTGCGCCCACGACCACTGACCTTCGCTGACCAGCCGGGCGGCAAGCAGCTGCGGTTCTGCGGAGCCTTTCGCTGCACGGAAGCCACTTCAGAACTCGGCTTCCCGCCAGTCAGGAGAGACTCACCTCCATCTTGATTCCGGGCTCCAGAGATCGGACAAACTGAGGTACACAAACATAATCCTAGGCCCAACACCACAGGGGTCTGAGCCTGACGGGCGTTGGCCTGCACCCAGGCCCTGGGCTGTTCGAGTGGCCATCGGGGCGCCAACCCAGCCAGGAGTTTTTTTTTGCCCTGGCCGGCACATGCGCCGCCATTTTGCCTACAGGACCCAGAGTGCTCGGGAGGGCAGAGACGGCTAACAAGCGTAGCCTGAGACTAACAAAACGGGGGTCTAGGCCCCAAAAGGCACAGGACTGACCCCAAGAACTGGGCGGCTTGGTGGGCCATCTGTGTGTCAACCCGCCCAGGAGGTTATTAGCACAACAGACTCTCCTGGTGCTTTCTGGGAGCGCGGACGCGCACGCCCGCCATCCGAGTCACCTGGCGGACCCAAATAACAGTCATAGCCCTAGGGGAACTTTGCTCGGACCTTGGCCTCCCAGGCTTTTGCCTGGACTCAGGGCCTGGGCGACAAGGCTAACCTAGTGTGCGCCAGCACGGTTGGGGAAATCGGCTACCCAGCGGAGTGAGCAGAACACAGGGGAGGTCACAGCAGCATACACCTTCGGAGCTCCCTGGGGGTGTACACGGGTTCCATCTGGTCCACAGACACAATCTGGGGCAAGGCCTCAGGCAGAAGCCCTCAGGTCAACTCTCTCCGCTTCAGATCAGCCTGGGTGGCCGCACCACATCTCCAGGTCCCTCAAGAGGCTAGTGGGGGCTTCCGGGCGGCCAGCTGGGAGAAGTCGGTGTGCTCCAATAAATCCTGCGGGCCCCAGCGGGAGCCTTCAGGTGCCTGCTTCGGGATCTGAACAGCCTGGACAACAGCACCCTGTCTACAGGCAGTGCAGGGCGTAAGCTGTGCACCAGAGGCCAACGGGGAAGGGGCAGCTTGCACTGGTGAGTCCAGCACTGACAAGACCAAGTAACACCAGTGAGAGCTAGATGGCAAAAGGCAAACACAGGAACGTCACTAACAGAAATCAAGGCAATATGGCAACATCTGAACCCAATTCTCCTCTACCAGCAAGTCCTGGATACCCCATCACACCAGTAAAACAAGATTTGGATTTAAAATCACTGGTCATGATGCTGGTACAGGAATACATGAAGAACATTCAGGAGAAAATGGATCAAAAGTTAGAAGCCCTTGCAAGGGAAACACAAAAATCATTGAAAGAAATCCAGGAGAATACAAAAGCCAACAAGGAGGAAATGCAAAAAACACTTAAAGAAATACAGGAGAACTTTGGTCAACAGGCTGAGGTCATGAAAGACGAAACACAAAAATCTCTTAAAGAAATACAGGAGAACTTTGGTCAACAGGCTGAGGTCATGAAAGAAAAAACACAAAAATCTCTTAAAGAATTACAGGAAAGCACAAACAAGCAAGTGAAGGAGCTAAGCAAAACCATCCAGGATCTAAAAACAGAAGTAGAAACAACTAAGAAAACTCAAAAGGAGACAACTTTGGAGATAGAAAGCCTTGGGAAGAAATCAGGGGACAGAGATGCAAATATCAACAACAGAATACAAGAAATAGAAGAAAGAATCTCAGATGCTGAAGATTCCATAGAAACCATGGACTCAACAGTTAACGAAAATGCAAAATGCAAAAAGCTTGTAACCCAAAATATCCAGGATATCCAGGACACAATGAGAAGACCAAACCTAAGGATTATAGGCATAGATGAGAGTGAAGATTTACAACTTAAAGGGCCAGCAAATATCTTCAATAAAATTATGGAAGAAAACTTCCCTAACCTAAAGAGAGAGATGCCCATGAATATACAAGAAGCCTACAGAACTCCAAACAGACTGGACCAGAACAGAAATACTTCCCGTCACATAATAATCAAAACACCAAATGTTCTAAACAAAGAAAGAATATTAAAGGCAGTAAGAGAAAAAGGCCAAGTAACATATAAAGGAAGACCTATCAGAATCACAGCAGACTTTTCACCTGAGACTATGAAGGCTAGAAGGTCCTGGGCAGATCTCATGCAGACTCTAAGAGAACACAAATGCCAACCAAAACTACTATATCCAGCAAAACTCTCAATCACCATAGATGGAGAAACTAAGATATTTCACGACAAAACCAAGTTTACCCAATATCTATCCACAAACCCAGCCCTAAAAAGGATAATAGGAGGACAACACCAATACAAGGAGGGAAACTTCACCCTGAAAAAAGCAAGATAGTAACCTTTCATCAAACTCAAAAGAAGTTAAGCAATCAAATTTAAAAAATAACATCAAAAAGGATAGGAAGTAACAATCACTATTCCTTAATATCTCTTAACATCAATGGACTTAATGCCCCAATAAAAAGACACAGACTAACTGACTGGATACGTAAACAGGACCCTACATTTTGCTGCTTACAGGAAACACACCTCAGGGTCAAAGACAAACACTACCTTAGAGTAAAAGGCTGGAAGACAATTTTACAAGCAAATGGTCTCAGGAAACAAGCTGGAGTAGCCATTTTAATATCAGATAAAATTGACTTTCAACCCAAAGTCATCAAAAGAGACTCTGAGGGACACTTCTTGCTGGTCAAAGGAAAAATACAACAAGAGGAACTCTCAATCCTGAATATCTATGCTCCAAATGCAAGGGCACCCTCTTTCATAAAAGAAACTTTATTAAAACTCAAAGCACACATTGCACCTAACACAATAATTGTGGGTGACTTCAACACTGCACTTTCCTCAATGGACCAATCAGGAAAACAGAAACTAAACAAGGACACAATGAAACTAATTGAAGCTTTGGACCAATTAGATTTAACTGATATATATAGAACATTCTATCCTAAAACAAAAGAATATACCTTTTTTTCAGCACCTCATGGTACCTTCTGCAAAATCGACCATATAATTGGTCACAAGACAGACCTCAACAAATATAAGAAGATAGAACTAATCCCATGCCTCCTATCTGATCACTATGGAATAAAAGTGGTCTTCAATAGCAACAGAAACAACAGAAAACCCACATACACGTGGAAATTGAACAATACTCTACTCAATGATACCTTGGTCAAGGAAGAAATAAAGAAAGAAATTAAAGACTTTTTAGAACACAATGAAAATGAAAACACAACATACCCAAATCTATGGGACACAATGAAAGCAGTGCTAAGAGGAAAAGTCATAGCCCTGAGTGCCTCCAAAAAGAAAATGTAGAGAGCATACATTACCAACTTAATGACACACCTGAAAGCCCTAGAAGAAAAAGAAGCTATTTCACCCAGGAGGAGTAGAAGGCAGGAAATCATCAAACTCAGGGCTGAAATCAATCAAGTAGAAACAAAGAGAACCATACAAAAAATCAACAAAACCAGGAGCTGGTTCTTTGAGAAAATCAACAAGATAGATAAACCCTTAGCCAGAATGACCAAAGGGCACAGAGAAAGTATCCAAATTAACAAACTTAGAAATGAAAAGGGAGACATAACAACGGAAACTGAGGAAATCCAAAAAATCATCAGATCCTACTACAAGAGCCTGTACTCAACACAACTGGAGAATCTGGAGGAAATGGACAATTTCCTTGACAGATAGCAAATACCAAAATTAAATCAGGACCAACTAGACCATCTGAACAGTCCCATAAAGCCTAAAGAAATAGAAGGAGTCATAGAAAGTCTTCCAACCAAAAAAAGCACAGGACCAGATGGTTTCAGTGCAGAATTCTACCAGACCTTCAAAGAAGAGTTAATACCAATACTCTTCAAACTATTCCACAAAATAGAAACAGAAGGAACACTACCCAATTCCTTCTAAGAAGCCACAATTACGCTGATACCAAAGCCACACAAAGATCCAACAAAGAAAGAGAACTTCAGACCAATTTCCCTTATGAACATCGATGCAAAAATACTCAATAAAATTCTTGCCAACCGAATCCAAGAACACATCAAAACCATCATCCACCATGATCAAGTAGGCTTTATCCCGGGAATGCAGGGTTGGTTCAATATACGGAAATCCATCAATACAATCCACTACATAAACAAACTCAAAGAACAAAACCACATGGTCATTTCATTGGATGCTGAAAAAGCATTTGACAAAATTCAGCATCCTTTCATGCTTAAAGTCTTGGAGAGAACAGGAATTCAAGGCCCATACCTAAACATAGTAAAAGCAATATACAGCAAACCGGTAGCCAGCATCAAACTAAATGGAGAGAAACTTGAAGCAATCCCACTGAAATCAGGGACCAGACAAGGCTGCCCCCTTTCTCCTTATCTTTTCAATATTGTACTTGAGGTACTAGCTTGGGCAATTCGACAACATAAGGAGGTCAAAGGGATACAAATTGGAAAGGAGGAAGTCAAACTATCATTATTTGCAGACGACATGATAGTCTACCTAAGTGACCCAAAAAACTCCACTAGAGAGCTCCTACAGCTGATAAACAACTTCAGCAAAGTGGCAGGTTATAAAATCAACTCAAGCAAATCAGTGGCCTTCCTATACTCAAAGGATAAGCAGGCTGAGAACGAAATTAGGGAAATGACCCCCTTCACAATAGCCACAAACAGTATAAAGTATCTTGGGGTGACTCTTACCAAACATGCGAAAGATCTGTATGACAAGAACTTCAAGACTCTGAAGAAGGAAATGGAAGAAGACCTCAAAAAATGGGAAAACCTCCCATGCTCATGGATCGGTAGAATCAATATAGTTAAAATGGCCATTTTGCCTAAAGCACTATACAGATTCAATGCAATATCCATCAAAATCCCAACTCAATTCTTCACAGAGTTAGAAAGAGCAATTATCAAATTCATCTGGACCAACAAAAAACCCAGGATAGCTAAAACTATTCTCAGCAACAAAAGAAAATCTGGGGGAATCAGTATCCCTGACCTCAAGCAATACTACAGAGCAATAGTGTTAAAAACTGCATGGTATTGGTACAGTGACAGGCAGGAGGATCAATGGAACAGGATTGAAGATCCGGAAATGAACCCACACACCTATGGCCACTTGATCCTCGACAAAGAGGCTGAAAACATCCAATGGAAAAAAGATAGCCTTTTCAACAAATGGTGCTGGTTCAACTGGAGGTCAGCATGCAGAAGAATGCGAATTGATCCATCCTTGTCTCCTTGTACTAAGCTCAAATCCAAATGGATCAAGGACCTCCACATAAAGCCAGACACTCTGAAGCTAATAGAAAAGAAACTGGGGAAGACCCTTGAGGACATCGGTACAGGGAGAAAGTTTCTGAACAGAACACCAATAGCGTATGCTCTAAGAGCAAGAATTGACAAATGGGACCTCATAAGGTTACAGAGTTTCTGTAAGGCAAAGGACACCATCAAGAGGACAGATCGGCAACCAACAAATTGGGAAAAGATCTTCACCAATCCTACATCAGATAGAGGGCTAATATCCAATATATATAAAGAACTCAAGAAGTTAGACTCCAGAAAACCGAACAACCCTATTAAAAAATGGGGTACAGAGTTAAACAAAGAATTCTCACCTGAAGAACTTCGGATGGCGGAGAAGCATCTTAAAAAATGCTCAACTTCATTAGTCATTAGGGAAATGCAAATCAAAACAACCCTAAGATTTCATCTTACACCAGTCAGAATGGCTAAGATTAAAAATTCAGGAGACAGCAGGTGTTGGAGAGGGTGCAGAGAAAGAGGAACACTCCTCCACTGCTGGTGGGGTTGCAAATTGGTACAACCACTCTGGAAAGCAGTCTGGCGGTTCCTCCGAAAACTGGGCACCTCACTTCCAGAAGATCCTGCTATACCACTCCTGGGCATATACCCAGAGGATTCCCCACCATGTAATAAGGATACATGCTCTACTATGTTCATAGCAGCCCTATTTATAATTGACAGATGCTGGAAAGAACCCAGGTATCCCTCAACAGAAGAGTGGATGCAAAAAATGTGGTATATCTACACAATGGAGTACTATTCAGCCATTAGAAACAATGAATTCATGAAATTCTTAGGCAAATGGATGGAGCTAGAGAACATCATACTAAGTGAGGTAACCCAGACTCAAAAGGTGAATCATGGTATGCACTCACTAATAAGTGGTTATTAACCTAGAAAACTGGAATACCCAAAACATAATCCACACATCAAATGAGATACAAGAAGAAAGCAGGAGTGGTCCCTGGTTCTGGAAAGACTCAGTGAAACAGTATTTGGCAAAACCAGAACGGGGAACTGGGAAGGGGTGGGAGGGAGGACAGGGGAAGAGAAGGGGGCTTACAGGACTTTCGGGGAGTGGGGGGGGCTAGAAAAGGGGAAATCATTTGAAATGTAAATAAATTATATCGAATTAAAAAAAATAACAATAAAAAAAGATGAAAAAACAAAAAACAAAAAACAAACAACAACAACAAAAAAAAAAAAACAAAAAAAAAAAGCCTTGGCAGACACTCCAATAGCAGCAGTCACCTCCCCTTGATCATATTTATAAGTTTCTAGGCCACCTGTCCCAGAATTTAGAAGTCACAAGTACTTCTACTGGATAATATGCCAGAAAACTGCCTCTACTTTGTACCATTCTGTGTTTTCTTCATCTATAAGCAAAGTGAGGACAGTGTAAACAATTTATTTTACCATCTTCTAATTTCATTACAAAAATGCTCTTAGGATTTAAGACATTCCGATATATACTCAAACAAAATAACAAATATGTGCAGTGATTGAAAATAATGTTTTGGAAAATATTTTAAGTAAGTAGTTATTATCTATAATGTATATAGTATTTTCCATTACATCTAAAATGAGAATATCCCTATTACAATTATCATAAATCAATTGATAATATGAAAATTATATATTGCTTACAAATAGAAAAGTAAGGGGAAAACTATTAATTGGACATGGTATAAATATACATAAATATGAATAAATCTAAATAAATATAATATGAACTACTATATACAAAATATATATTTACAAATGCTAATTCCAAGAAATCAGGCAATATTTGGTAAGGAGTGCGTGTGTAAACTCAGGTAACCTTGGGAAGCCATTGTAAGAAGTTCTGAAAGTAAGCCAGGGTTTCAACATACAATCTGTAATGTTGGACATGACAGAACCATGAAACATTTGCTAAGTAGAGCTAAATGAGAGGGCTGGAACCAGCCCAAAAGAGACCTATATATTTTAGATAGCAAGGATGGAGTAGAAGAGTCTCTAGGTCTTTGGACACTAGATACAGAGCTACAGGATTTTTCTTTTCATGGTTTTGGCTTTGATTTTGTCTAGTAGTCCTTCCTTTATCCCCATTCCTATCCTTTAGAGTGGTAATATATATTCTGTGTCATTGCTTGGACAACAATGTGTCCACAGTTTGCTTTGTGATTTAACATGGGCCTACAGTAAACAGAGTTCTGAACAGATCTAAAACTTTGGAATTTTAAACCTTGTTAAACAACTTAAAGTCTACGGGGATTTTTTGAGTTTGAATAAGTAACATTCATATAATGATATAACCATGCATCTATAGGGGCCATGAAATGGAACATGGTGATTTGAAAGAGAAATATGGTCTTATGCACAAGTATTTGAACATTTGTTCCTCAGGAAGTAGTGATGTTTGATAAGAGTTCTTGGAGGAAATATGTGACTGAGGAGCAGTTTTTGTGAGTATATATTCTCATCCTGCTTCCAGGTCATTATCTATGCTTCATTCTTGTGATTGAGCAGATAATCTCTTGGCTTCCTGGCCCAAGTGCTATGTCTGCTTGCTTTCATGCTTTTGTCAATGACGGTCAGTTATCTCTCTGAAATCATAAACCCAAATAAACTGTTTCCTCTCTACTTTGTTTTGTTCATGATATTTCATCACAACAACAAAGCAATAGCTGGTACAGTACTCTAGGCATATGATACAGATATTCTACAATCATGCCTTTAAGTAAAAAAAATAAAGCATATTTAAAAAATAAATATGTGAAAATATCAATAATAGTTTTACTCATAATAGCTAAAACCTAGAACAAAGCCTCAAATGAACATCACCTGGAAATGTAAAGTATAAGTCAGTTAGTTCTGACACAATGAGACAATGATATAGAATAAACAATAAAAGAAAAGAAAACCACAGATTTTTTTCACAATGGAAGTATATCAGAAGCATTCTAATCCTTCCAAATACATTGAATTCACTGTGCTCTTTATAAATTTTAAAGTGTAAGGATAAAGAATAATTTGTATGTATAATTAAGCATTAATGATCGCAATATTCAAGGAAGACTTTTGTCATTACAATGGGGACGAGGAAATTGTAGTTAGAGATAGTTTTTCAGAGATCAGACGATATGAGCAGTTTGACCCTATAGAGATGATAGAGATTAAACAACACACCAGAGGATACTGATAGCTCCTGGAAATGAGAGGATGGATATTGCCTGTCTTAGAGCTATCAGAAGGAAACTGCTGTGTAGCACATGTAGCCTTCAATTTTGGCATGTTACATCTACAAGTGTAAGATAATAAATATCAGGTATTTCAAAGTACTTATTTTGTGAAATTTGTTTTACATTGAACATAAGGGAAATTTTAATAAAAATTTAAATGGCCTGTGTCAATGTAGAAGAATTTTAATCCAGTAACATGACTGCTCTGGCAAGGAAACACATTCAAAGACCTTCTAAGTCTGCATGAACTTGCTGGAATGGATCATATTTAATCCCTCTAGCTGGTATGTAGACATGCCCTTAGTATGCACATTTAATCCATAACATTGAAGGTAAAGTTAGTTTCTAGAAGGAAGCAGCCATGTTTGAAAGTGACATCTAATTGAAGGGCATAAAACGTGATGAATCAGAGAAAGATTTGACAGAATAAGTCACAGATAGGATATGACCAACTCTTATGTCTTATGAGAACAAGACAGGAAAGAAAGACCTTAAGACATCAGGAGAGAGAGAGAGAGAGAGAGAGAGAGAGAGAGAGAGAGAGAGAGAGAGAGAGAGAGAGAGAGAGAGAGAGAGAGAGAGATTCAGTTGAGTTTAGGCAAGGCAGAGGTTCCATTGTAATCAGTTCAGTGCTATTCTGTGCAGTTCAGTTTGTACAGTCAGTATGTTTGTGGAATTCTGAGGTGGTTTTTTCTCAAGCATACCAGTTCAGTGAGAAGCGGAGGGAAGCCAGTTTGAATCAATTAGAACATAGAGGAGTTTTTGAGCCAGAACTGTCAAGTTGAACCAGCCAACCAGAGTTCACAAAGAAGGCGAAAGGTGACCTTGTTTAGCAGTAAGCTTCTGAGATAACAATTACATTTTAAAACAGAAGTTACTTTTACATGTCAAGATTGTAATGTTTATCATATGGTAATGTGTTATTATCACTACATAAATATATAACTCATTATTCAGCCAGAGTTTAAAGATTGTATGTAATTGCATAAATCTAAATTAAAATAAAAATAGATATTCTCAGTTTTTCTTTTATATTTATCATTTATATTCCATTTTCCAATGCTAAAATATTTACTCCTATCAGTAGCTTAGAATCTTTTAATATACAGCTAAATAATGTGATTTCCTATATATACTTTCCAACCATTCTCATATGGTCTTACCATTTTCTGACTTGTGGGTCAGATTTGTTTAATAATTCATCCTTTCTGGTAGAGTACATGTTTATGAAGACCTACTACCAGAATATGCCTTAAACTAGAAAGTTAAGTGTACTCTAATCACATCTTTTTAGACATGTGCTATCTAATGCTAATTCCAAATTAAATGGAAATATTAAGATTAGAATAGGCTGAGTGATCTAACATATTACACAGCACTGCTTAGCAACACTATATACTGTAGAGTACTGGTTAGATACCCTCAAGATCCCAAGACTGACTAGGAACTGTGGCTCACTGCTCATAATTAGAATTACACTACAGCATTCTTTCCTATTACCAGTGTGAGAAAATATAAATTTAAAAACTGACTTGTAGTTTTACTGTATGTGTGTAGCTTTTAAAATACTGGAAAGTCAAAATGTTAGAAAGATATTGGAAATTGAGAAGCTGTGTGCTCTAAGACTTTAATTCATTCATGTTTTATTTAATCCACAAACATTGCCTAGCTTCTACCATATGCTGGCTTTTGCATGTGATACTAGGAATTAAAACATCTTTTCTGGTTATCACAAAGTTCTTTCCTTTCCTCTGTTATAGGCAGAGATTCAGTACATTTATTGTGCTAACAGTTCCTATTTATCCATAAAAGAGAGCCAGATAAACACCGTACAGACATCTCCTGAGGTGATTAAATAGCACTCAAGCAAACCATGTATCTGAGCTCCATTTGTTCTCTCAGGTATAGAGATCCACACAGCCTGGATGACCTGTGATGTCAGTTTGCTACTGTCTACAGTTCTGATTTCTGCTTTGTTAAACAGCATGATGAGCCAGCTATTCAATTTCTTCCCCTCAACGCCAAAGGTACTAGTTTGTGCTTCCAATTGTGTAATAGATTCTACTGTTGTGGCAACTGCTGATACTTCTTTTACTATGTATAGCTTAGCATTGTATCATGCAATCACTTTAAATAAGAATCCAGCAGTTCAGTTCAGCCAAAGACTGGCAAAGAAGCCAGTCTAGATGACAAAGCATTCTACTTCAAGCTAGATTTTAAACTATGGGCTAATTAAGTTTCTGAGGAAGAAAAGACTCTGCCTGTATAGATCCAATTTGATTGTGTTTATATGTTGTTATGTACAATGTACACCTCACAGGATTCCAGGAGGAAATTTTAGCTTTAGACAGCTTTGAACTAAACCATTGTGCTTGCTGTTCTCATAAAAGTTTGATATCTGTTTTATCTGCTACTTCACTTATTTTTATAGAAATGGTACTGAGAAATGAAAAGTAGTGTTTCATGTTCTTATTCGATCACAGAAAAACTTCTAAAATGGCACCTCTATGGAGCTGAAAATGATACTAATGAGAGTTTAGAAGAAATGTAGCTTTATTTATTTTTAATACCATTTCAATTTTGGAAGGATTTTAACTATACCCTTTTGGCAAGTATTGACTTTTATTTTTTTAACATTCTACCAATGATACTATGATTTTTTTTCCACTCTGGAAAAAAATACTACTCATTAAGATAGTGTCATTTTCAAAAACAACATTTGAAAATGATCAGTTTTTGTTTTAAACTTGGCATTTATCAGTATAGTTTATTTTGAAATTATGTAAAATAAAAGTGATTGCAAATGCTCAATAGAAAATGTATCAAATATTTATTTTATTTGCTTTGTCCAATTAAAACATATCTCTTTGTTCCTCCACCTATTTTCATCCCTCTGATTCACTGAATTACTTTGAATTATTCATTGAAAGTGAGTTGCATCATAGGATCAGAGGAACAGCAGAGATAGGTCCTTTGGTCACCATTTGTACTGGGGAGCTAGGCAGTCCCACAGCATTCTGTGTGTAGTCCACAGGGAGAAAGAGATCCTCCAGCAGAGCCTCCACTTCTGAGAATGGAGCAGAGAGCTCTACTCTCTCTCTAATATCTCTCTGGAGGGGAACAGCTAGGAGCTCACAAGACAATCAATGGAGCAGCAGGGATATGTGTCTTTGGTTGCCACTTGCACCAGAGAGCCAGGCAACTCCACAGCACAGAACCTGCCAGAAGATAGTTGGTTTCCCAGGAGTAGCGACACAGCCTTACAGGCCCACAGGAGGGATAAGCACCAGTCAGAGACATCAAGACAACTAACAGGAGAAATAACCATATAGGGAAAGGCAAGCACAAGAAACCTACGAACAGAAACCAATGCTACTTGGCAACATCAGAACCCAGTTCCCCCACCACAGCAAATCCCAGATAGCCCAACACATCAGAAAAGCAAGAGGTGGATTTAAAAGTGCATTTGGTGATAGAGGACTTCAAGAAGGAGGTAAATAACTCCCTTAAAGAAATACAAGAGAACATGAGCCAACAGGTAGAAGCCTTTAAAGAGGAAACACAAAAATCTCTAAAGTACTACAGGAGAGCATGGATCAAAAGGTAGAAGCCTTAAAGAGAAAACACAAAAATGCCTTAAGGAAATGTGGGATAACATGGGTCAACATGTAGAAGTAGAAGCCCTTAAAGAGGAAACACAAAAATTCCTTAAAGAATTTCAGGAAAACACAAACAAGCAAGTGAAGGAACTTGTCAAAACCATCCAGGAGCAAAAAAATGGAATTAGAAACAATAAAGAAATCACAAAGGGATACAACTCTGGAGATAGAAAATCTTGGAAAAAAATTAGGAATCAGAGATTCAAGCATCAACAACAGAATACAGGAGATAGAAGAAAGAATCTCAGGTGCTGAAGATAACACAGAAAACATTGACTCAACAGTCAAAGAAAATACAAAATGCAAAAAGCTTATAACCCAAAACATCCAGGAAATCCAGGACACAATGAGAAGACCAAACCTAAGGATTATAGATAGAGAAGAGAGCAAAGATTTACAACTCCATGTGCCAGAAAATATCTTCAACAAAATTATTGAAGAAAAATTCCCTAACCTAAAGAAAGAGATGCCCATGATCATACAAGAAGCCTATAGAACTCCAAACAGACTGGACCAGAACAGAAAGCCCTTCTGTCACATAATAATCAAAACACCAAATGCACTAAACAAAGAAAGAATACTAAAAGCAGTAAGGGAGAAAGGTCAAGTAACTTATAAAGGCAAACCTATCAGAATTACACCAGACTTCTCACCAGAAACCATGAAAGCTAGAAGATCCTGGGCAGATGTCATACCAACCCTAAGCGAAAATAAATGCAAGCCCAGACTACTATTCCCGGCAAAACTCTCAATCACCATAGATGGAGAAACCAAGATATTCCATGATAAAACCAAATTTACACAGTATCTTTCCAAAAATCCAGCTCTACAAAGGATAATAGATGGAAAACGCCAAGACAAGGAGAGAAACTACACCCTAGAAAAAGCAAGAAAGTAATCTTCTTTCAACAAAGAAGATAACCACACAAACATAAAAATAACATCAAAATAACAGGAAGCAACAATCACTATTTCTTAATATCTCTTAACATCAATGGACTCAATTCTCCAATAAAAAAGACCTAGACAGGATACATAAACAAGTTCCAGCATTTTGCTGCATACAGAAAACACACCTCAGTGTCAAAGATAAACACTACCTCAGAGTAAAATTTCAGAAAACAATTTTCCAAGAAAATGATCCCAGGAAACAAGTTGGAGTAGCCATTCTGATATCTGAAAAAAAACTGACTTTCAACCAAAAGTCACCGAAAAAGACTTGGAAAGACACTTCATACTCATCAAAGGAAATATCTACCAAGAAGAACTCTCAGTTCTGAACATCTATGCTCCAAATGCAAGGGTACCCACATTTGTAAAAGATACTTTACTAAAGCTCAAAGCATATATTGAATGTTACACAATAATTGTGGGTAACTTCAATACCCCACTCTCATCAATGGACAGATCAGGGAAACACAAACTAAACAGAGAAACAGTGAAACTAACAGAATTCATGGACCAAATGGATTTAACAGATATTTATGGAACATTTCATCCTAAATCTAAAGAATATACTTTATTCTCAGCATTTCATGATACCTTCTTCAAAACTGACCACATAATTGGTCACAAAACACAGCTCAACAGATATGAGAAGATTGAAATAACCCCATACCTCCTATCAGATCACTATGGTTAAAGGCTGGTCTTCAATAGCAATAAAAACAACAGAAAAGCCACATACACATGGAGACTGAACAATGCTTTACTCAATGACACCTTGGCCAAGGAAGAAATAAGGAAAGAAATCAAAGACTTTAAAATTTAATAAAAATGAAGGCACAACTTACCCAAACTTATGGGACACACTGAAAGCAGTGCTAAGAGGAAAACTCATGGATCTGAGTGCCTCCAAAAAGAAACTGGAGAGATTATACACTAGCAGCTTAATAGCACACCTGAAACCTCTAGAACAGAAAGAAGCTAATACACTCTAGAGGAGTAGATATCAGGAAATAATCAAGCTCAGGGCTGAAATCAATCAAGTAGAAACAAAAAGAACTATACAAGAATCAACAAAACCAGGAGCTGGTTCTTTGAGAAAATAAACAAGATAGATAAACCTCTAGCCAGACTAACCAGAGGGCACAGAGACAGTTTTCAAATTAACAAAATTAGAAATGAAAAGGGAGATATAACAACAGAAACTTGGGAAATTCAAAAATCATCAGATCCTACTACAAAAGCCTTTACTCAACACAACAGTAAAATATAGATGAAATGGACAACTTTCTAGACAGATACCAAATACCAAAGTTAAATCAGGACCAAATAGACCATCTAATCAGTCCCATAACCCCTAAAGAAATAGATAAATAAACCCTTAGCCAGACTAACCAGAGGACACAGAGACAGTATCCCAATTAACAAAATTAGAAATGAAAAGACACAGCATACCCAAACTTATGGGACACACTGAAAGGAGTGCTAAGAGGAAACTAATAGATCTGAGTGCCTCTAAAATGAAACTGGAGAGAGCATACACTAGCAGCTTAATAGCATACCAGAAAGCTCTAGAACAGAAAGAAGCTAATACACGCTAGAGGAGTAGCCATCAGGAAATAATCAAGCTCAGGGCTGAAATCAATCAAGTAGAAAAGGGAGCTATAACAACAGAAACTGAGGAAATTAAAAAATCATCAGACCCTACTGCAAAAACCTATACTAAACACAACTCAAAAATCTGGATGAAATGGACAATTTTCTAGACAGATACCAAATACCAAAGTTAAATCAGGATCAAGTAGACCGTCTAAACAGTCCCATAACCTCTAAAGAAATAGAAGTAGTCATTGAAAGTCTCCCAACCAAAAAAAGCACAGGACCAGATAGTTTTAGTGCAGAATTCTATCAGACGTTCAAAGAAGACCTAACACCAATACTTTTCAAACAATTCCACAAAATAGAAACAGAAGAAACACCACCCAACTTGTTCTATGAAGCCACAATTACACTGATACCATAACCATACAAAACTACCTCGTGTGTTTGCAGCAAGTTGGTCTCTCGTGCTTCTTTGGTTGTGCGCCGATCCGGGACTCGAGTCGGGGTCCCTCATTTGGGGGTCCTACACAGGAAAGTAGTTATTGTGGAGACACATGGTTGTTCATGGTATCTGAATACGGGATTGTTGAGTGTCCAGCATTAATGGTGGCACTATTTCACCTTTTCCAACTCTCAAGAAACATTTCAGATTATGTGGAAGGAACATAAGAGTCCTGTAATGAAGAAGAAGGGCATGAAACACTGTCTTCCGAGATGACATGATCACAGCATTCATGAGCTTGTATGGTTAAGGTTGCCTGCACAAAGTTCATACAACCTATTACTAGTATACGACAATATACTACTGAGTCTATTAATGCTCGGTAATAGATGGAGAATGGGCTTACAGGGCCCCTTCCTGTTTAAGGAAGTTGATTGCAGTCTATGGCTTCTGGTAGAGAGGAAGTCATTGTCTTTTGTGTTGGAGCCACTGCTGAGTTACTCACATTCTGGTATAGGTATACAGTATCATACCTATACACATACAAATGAACTTGGTTAAAACTAGTGGGTGACAAAGCAAAAGCAAAAGCAAAAGCAAAACCAAAGCCAAAGCCAAGCCAAAGGCAAAGGCAAAGGCAAAGGCAAAGGCAAAACCAAAACCAAAACCAAAACCAAAACCAAAAAAAACCAAACCCAAAAGACATAAAAGGGACAAGGAGACTTGGTGGTAGATGGTAGGAAGAGTATAATAGATGTGGAAGAATATGTGTGGCCAAAATAAAATTCACATACCTATAAAATTACCAAAAAAATTAATCCAATCCATTATCCAATACTCATCTATTCCAAGTAGGAAGTGACAGGGCATGACTCTAAACTCAGCAATCACAAGCCAGAAATAGGCAGCTCTCTGAGTTTGAGAAGAGCCTAATCTACCTAGTGAGATCCAGGCTAGCTAGGTCTATGTAGAGAAATCAGTCTCAAAAATGTAAATTTAAAAATTCTTCATAAACATTACTTGAAATACAATTGAAGTTGTTATGAAAATGATCACAAAATAGATTTAACAGCAGCTTTTTAACTAGACTTAACAATAAAAATATTAAAGAAAAAAATCAGCCCCTGTATAAAGACATGAAACTTGAATATATATATATACATATATATATATATTCATATATATTCATATATGATCATATGATCACACAGATCATTCGTACATATCATATATGATAAGAACATAATAGCAGAACTTCAACACTTCTAGAATAAAACAATTTCACAGTTATATACACATACATAAAATCTTCATTAGCCATATTTTAAAATTCTATAAAATGCTTATAGTAAATTAATAAGGAAAGTGTAGAGTTGAACAAGCCTGTATGTTGGCAATTCCTGACAGATCTATGGGATCTGTCAGGGACACTGTATATCTGACAATAGACATCAAGTTCTCCTAAAAGGAACATTGATTAATCTTTTCTACACACCATTTACCATACAATGCAAACAATATATTTAATCAAACTATTTTTTTGTCTTATAGAATAAAATGAGAAGAAGAGAAAAATCTGGCATATAAATAAATATGCACAGTGGTGTCACACGCCTTTAATCCCAGCACTTGGGAGGCAGAGGCAGATGAATTTCTGAGTTCGAGGCCAGCCTGGTCTATAGAGTGAGTTCCAGGACAGCCAGGGCTACACAGAGAAACCCTGTCTCGAAAAAAAAAAAAAAAATTGAACAATTTATTGCCAGGTGGTGGGTGGTGGTGGCGCACACCTTTAATCCCAGCACTTGGGAGGCAGAGGTATGCAGATTTCTGAGTTCAAGGCCAGCCTGGCCTACAGAGTGAGTTCCAGGACAGTCAGGGCTACACAGAGAAACCCTGTCTGGAAAAAACCAAATAAATAAATAAATAAATAAATAAATAATGCTAATAAAATTAATGAGGAAAAAATCCTAAAATAGTTTGAGATTAAAGAAATCAAGAGAAAAAATACCATACATGGTGCATAAAGTGAAACATATTTATAAATGAGTATTTTAAAAAGAAAACAATTCCAAACCAATACCTGATCATTATGCAAAAATAAGGAATAAGAACCTAAACTGAAAGTAAGCTGGAAGAATAAAGTTATAGATATGAAAGAGGAGTAAATATAATAGAAATAATTTGAGTGAGCTTTTGAAATAAACCATAATCTTGCCAGTATTTAAATTCTATTGAATAATGAAATACAATGTTAAAAACATTGTTATTTCTTAAGATTATAACTCAAACTCTTCAATATATCCTTGATTTTCTTTCAAACTCATGCTTTCTGTTTCTTTGTTATACCTCCTACATGCACACGCACATGAATATGTAAATGAAACCATTTTAGTCCATATAATGTTTCTTGCATGCATGTTTTCAGGTCTTCCCATTCACTGTCAACCTTACTAAGGTTTCCAGGATAGGAAAAAAAAAAAAAAAAAAAAAAAACCACCATGAACAACTGTGTGGCAACAAATAGGTGAATGAAAAATATTTCTAAAAAAAAAAAAAAAAAAAAAATTAACCAAATTACTGAAGATGACCCAGGAAGAAAGAGATAATTGAAACAGACTTACAGTTGAATAGTTTGCATTAACTTTCTACAACTAAAGGGCTGACTTGGATGGCCTTTTGGACATTTCTTCCTCATGGATAAAGAGAGGCTTATGACTGAAGGGTTGGGGACAATTCCTAATGCATCCTATGAAATTAGTAGTACTTTGATACTAACTAAAAGAAGACATTGTGAGAAAAACAAGTAAGGAACAAAAGTCTCTATACAAGGATCTCTGGTGATCACAGATACCTATACACCTTGTAAGTTCTATAAAGACAATCTCAGCACAAAGAGGTTGGAAACAAATATAACAACATTCAAAAAGGATAATGAAGGTAAACATGATATTTTTTCAAACAATACTTGTTTGGCTTAATGTTTCAAAATTCACAATTATATTATGCAATGCTAATAGAGCAAAGAATAAGAATTATGTAATCATGTCAATAGCAGAAGGAATATTAAATGAAATTGAACATATTTAAATAGTAAAATCCCTTTGCAGACTAGAAATAAATGAAAATACCCTGCCTTAAAAAAAAGCACCAGTGAAAATGCACAAGTACCTTTACAATCAATGATAAACCCTGGATGTCCATGAGAAACTTAGGAAGACTAAGGGTAAATTTTCATATTAAAAATTGTGCTTTAAGTTTTAGTCACAGACATTAAGCAAGAAAAAAATAAGTAGTTTTAGATTAGATCTAAAGAAATATCCCCTTCTTCAGATGACAGGACCTTCTATGTAAGAAGATCCTAATAAGTAAATCCAATAGTATTAGAATAAATTTAATATGATTTTGCTTTCGAAGAATTCCCGCTAAGGAAAAAGAATTATGGACACCAACATAGGGTCTAAACCCTGAGCCTATAATCTGTCCTGCTTGCAAGATATGCGGGAGCAATGGTGGTACAGAATTTATGAAAGTGGACAACCACTGTCTGGTTTAACCTAAGGACCACACCTTAGGTTAGAAGCACATGCTTGACAGTTGCATGGATGGCCAGGAACCTGAGACAGGATAGCCTCAAAACCTAGGTCAGAATCAAAACACAACTGTCAAAAAAATCAATAAAAATATTCTAATGATATTCTCCTGTACTCAGTGTGGTGCTTTTTCCAGTCATTGTTAGAGAGACTTCCTCCTGCAGAAGATGCACTGACCTAGTCAGGAAGGAAGGAGGGGGGTGAAGGAGGGAGGGAGGAAGGGAGGAAGAGAAGGAGGGAGGGAAGGGGGAGGGAGGAAGGGAGGGAAGAAGGATGAGACAGAGGGAGGGAAGATGGGAGGGGTGGGAGAGAGAAAGAGAAAGAGAGAGAGAGAGAGAGAGAGAGAGAGAGAGAGAGAGAGAGAGGAAGAGAGAGAGGGAGAGAGGGGGAGATGGAGAGAGAGAGGGTGGGGGAAAGAGGGTGGGGGGGAGAGAGAGAGAAAGAGAGAGAGAGAGAGAGAAAGAAAGAGAGAGAGAGATTCCATGCTGAACCTCTCAAGTACATTTCCTCAGAGATCCAGGAGCTGCAGAAGAGGAGGCAGAAAGATTGTTTGAGTCAGATTGGAAAGAAGACAACAGAAAAACAAGGACCCCAGAATCAATGAAGCATGGCTCACATGGCTCCCAGAGACCCAGCTGGCAAGAACTGGGTCTGGATGTGTTTGCGGCAGGTCCTTTGTTTATATTTTGTAGCTGTTAGCTTGCTGTTTCACTGGACTTGTAACAGTGGGAAGTAATATATGTGGGACAATTTTACCTACTCTTGGGATTCTTTTTCTTCTATTCTAGCCTTAATATGAGGGCTTTTATCCTGTGTTATTGTCTTATTGTGTCTTGTATGTGGCTGTGGTCACCTGTAGGTCTACTCATTTGTGAAGGGAAGAGGAGGTGGAGGGCATGGATCTTGAAGAGGAAAGGTGTAGAAAATCTGGAAGAAGTGACCAGAGGAGAAACTGTGGTCAGAATGTATTGTTTGAGAGAAAAATCTAATTATAAAAAAACTGAAAAGAGAATCATATCCAAATGTATCTTTTTGGTTTTGTTTTTGCTGTGCTCTTTGTATTTTTGTTTACTAGCAAAGAAAACTACAAAATTTGGAGAACACAAAAATGTTTGAAAATGGCATCATTCAAACAATTCAAATTTAAGTAATATGTTGAAAAGCATAATGCCATACATAAATATTAAAAATAAGAGAATGTGATTATAACAAGTAATGCCTCAGAGAAACTAAGATGATATTTAGAGGTAAATTAACAATGCCAGCAGGATTCAAAACAATAAAAATAGACATTTGGTTTTGGAATGTAAAATTATTGCTCTTTTTGTACCTAATTTATCATAAATTCTACCACAATACACATACAATCATAAGCTTTTCCTTTTTTAAAGTGTGTGTGTGTGTGTGTGTGTGTGTGTGTTTCTGTTGCGAGTATATATGTCATTGTGCTCATAGCAAGAACAGAAGATAGCTAGTAGGAAATGGGTCTTTTCCTCCACCTTGTTATTTCACAGAGCAAACTATGCAGCAATCACCTTTACATGACCCATCTTTCCAACTTAATTAGATACTTTTCTAGACAGGGTTTCTATTCCTGCACAAACATGACCAAGAAGCAAGTTAGGGAGGAAAAGATTTATGTAGCTTACACTTCCACATGTTCTATTTGCTGTTGATCACCAAAGGAAGTCAGGACTGGAACTCCAGCAGGTCAGGAAGCAGGAGCTGATGCAGAGGCCATGGAGAGATGTATCTTATTGGCTTGCTTCCCCAGGTTTGCTTAGCTTGCTTTCTTAACCCAAGATTACCAGTCCAGAGATGGCACCACCCACAATGGGCCCTCCCTACTTGATCACTAATTGAGAAAATGCCTTACAGCTAGATCTTATGGAGGCATTTCCTCAACTGAAGCTCCTTTGTCTGTGATAACTCCAGCTTTTGTCAAGTTGACACATAAACCCAGCCAGTACAACATGTTATATGTTTCTACATGGACCATTTCATTTGCATCAAAATTAGAGATATGACAATATTTCTCAACTTGATATCTCTCTTTATTTCATGTTCCCAAACAAAATGACTAAATATACTCTAAACTTAATACAAGACTCAATTAAACAGATAAATGTAACTCAATCTATATAAGCCTGAAAAACGTCCCTCTGAATTTTGGAAGGCAATTAATGTTATAACTCTAATTATATAAAAATTTTATAGTTATAGTCAAGCTTGTGTTAGTCGCTCTACATATGCTTATGAACTCATGACAAAAATATAAATAAATCTGACAGTGTTTCATAGACTATCCTCATTTTTTAAGTCAAGAATAAGCTCTGTTATATAAATAATCATTTGATATTAGACATTCCAAGTAAAAACTGGAAGCACGGCTCTTACATATTTTTTCTTTTATTGAATATTTTCTTTATTTACATTTCAAATGTTATCCCCTTTCCTGGTGCCTGTGAACCCTCCTATCCCATCCTTCCCTCTTGCCTCTATGAGGGTACTCCCCCACCCACCCACTCACTCCCACCTTCCCGCCCTGGCATTCCTCTACACTGGGGTATGGAAGCCCCTCAGGCCAAAGGACCTCTCTTCCCTCTGACGTCCAACAAGACCATCCTCTGCCACACCACACAAGCAGCTGAAGTTCTATATATTAAAAGTAACAGGAATGTCTTAGGTATCAGGAATACTGGAGTTTCTGAGAAACCAGAGATGCAGGTTTACAGTGTATGGACACCCTATTTCCACAGTTCTCCCTGTGTTTAGTAAGGACTGCATTGCCAAGCCAGTGTGCTTTGTGTGTTTAGTCAATACATAGACAAGATTAATGGTTAAGAGTGACAAACATAAATGAAGTAAATGGTCTTCTCACCTTTTCAGCCTCTCTTCTTTCTTTTACTTGAGACTCGTTTTACATAATTAGCTCTTCTCAGTCTTCTAGTGATTCAAAACTCTAAGCTCAGCTAATGTTCAAAACCATCATATATTATTTAAGAAAAGATCTGTGCTGGATGCATTCCTGTAGACATTAGCCTCCAGGGAAAACTCTTTGAAAATTTTGCTTAGTGGTTAAGTCTAGACAACATTTGTTTGGATACAACTAAAATTCCTAATGCGTCCTCCAAATGCAGTGAACTGCCAGTCCATGCTTTGTTTCCTGGTACTGCTATCTTATTTGTGAATCTGCACAGAATCAAACTTTATATCTTATACTGTTTTAAGCAATTCAGTGAAATTACACAAAATGTCTGGCAGACTAAGTTGGTGGTATTTTCCTCCCAACAAAATTAATCATTGCCTCCAGGACTAAGTCAGACTTCTCTGAATTCAATTTGACCACGCAGATTTTACAACTCACTTGAACTGTTTTGCTATTGGCAAAGTATCTCTGTGTCTGCCACTGCTGTAAACCTGTGCTTGGCATCGTTTGAACTATGAATATGGACACAATAACAAGAGAATCTGCCTAAGAAGCTAATGGCTTTTTCATCAGTCTTTCTCTCAGCAGTAATAGGCTAGCAGATTTTGTGTAATTTTTACCTGGGGATAGTAATGTTAGAAATATGTTTTTTGAAGTTAAAAATAAAAGATCATCATTTTCTCTACAGGAATAGATGAAAGGACAAATTACAAGATACCAGGACTGCTGAGAATAGCCTAGAGCCACCAGGCATTTGTTGAAAGAAAGAAAAGATGTGGACAAATATGTTCTAACATAAAACACATCATTAGTTTTTATTTTCTTCTTAAGCTTCATACCTGCTCAGGACAAATATTTTGTGAATTGGCAATACTTTAAAACTGTTTATTCATTTATTCATTTATTTATCGGTTTTTGGAAACATTATGGGATTGAGCCTACAGTTTTGTGCATCCCAAGCACGTATGTTATTACTGAACTAACAATTTTCTTTTAATTCAGTTTATATAAAGGGATCTGGCCCTGTGGAGGTTGGGTGAGGATATAACAGGGAAGGGTTGAAAATTGATTATCTGTCTGTCTGTAGAAAGCTTTGTTATATGAAAATGTATCACAATGTTATGGAAGCTGAGTTGTGTCAAAATCAGTTTGCGAGTACCCACCGGGTAGAGAATAAGGGATGAGAAAGTCAAGGCAGGCAGAGCCCAAAGCCAAAGAAACCAGTGTGCCACAAACGCTGAGGATCAGGCTCCCAAATTAAGCAGTCTGGATAGGTTTCTTTCTTAGATTTTTGTTCACGTTAGGCCTTTGGAAGATTGTATAAAGACCATATACATTGCTTAATACACCAATTTAAGTATCGGTTACATTCAGAAACTGCCAAATACATACAGAATCCTGCCTAGTGATCACTCTAGCCATATACTTTTTAAAGAAAACAATAACAACAACAAAACAAAAACCAACCAGCCAAACAAACATCCAAATTAAAAAACAAAGCAAAACAGGTAAATGGATTGGATACTACCTAATGGAACATTCGCTATTTTTATACTGAAATCAGTTTAAAAATGAATACTTCAGTCTAATCCAAATGTAGTGCATGTGATTGTGCTATATAGCAATTGTTGGCTGCTTGCAATGAACAGCCTATTTTAATCTTGAGGATCTAGCCAGAGTCTTGAATAGGGTTGGTCTAAATCTGCTAGGGGATTTTTGAATGAGCTATTGGGTTATAAATATCATTTAGTTTTGATATAATCGTACTTCACATTGTATATCATTTTTGAGCCATCCAAAATCTTCTACATACTTGATTTAATCTAAGCATGATGGCCCAAATTCTATAAAAGAAAACTGAAAGCTTTGATGTTGTATTAAAATATACTTACAGCTAGGAGATAAACAACTGGAAGCATACAGAGGTACTTCCTCCAAATCTATCTGGTATATGAAATATAATAAATGATTAAGAAAGTATGGCAAAAAAATAAGCGATAGTAACTCATATTCTTTAGAGGTTTATATAAGTAGACATATTTTACGGTCTAATTTTTTTGTGTGCAAGACAATTAGGTTGTTCAACAATTTCAATATAACTCTTCCATATGGATTGTTTGTACCCTTGTACTGAAAAAGAAACAAAAGACTTTAGATCTAATGACTTTTGGAGCCAATATTTTCAGCAAAGTCAAGCTGATCTGCAGTGTATCTGCTACTGACTAATGTAAAATGTAGCCAATTCTTTGAAGCAACCTCCATGATGTATACACACAATTATTTTATGATTAGGTGGAAACATTTAAAATATTGATTCTGAGTACACAATAAGTTAGCAAAACCCACATATATTTTAACTCAAGTCCAAACTGTATTCTGTTATTCTCACCTTTCATCTATATAAGATTCACTGTATTTCAGAACTTCTGCTGTATCGGGCAACCAAAGTATCTATACTCATGATGTCCACTTTAACACATGGGAAAGATTACAGAAGCAGTTGTTGAATACTCTGAAGTTACTTCCTTTTATATGAAAATAGTTCTAATTTACAATAACCCAAAGCTCTCTGTGCTCTGCACCAACTTTCATGAAAGAAATCATGTCTAACTATGAAGTCATTGGTGACATACATGTACCATTTAGCAATATGAAGAACTAAGTGATAGACCAATTCCAGTGTTATACCACATAGCATTAAAAGGATTGATTTATGTGTATATTATGGGCTAACTAAAACACATTAAGTTAAATTGACAATCATATGCACATAACAGGTTGAAAAGCTCTATCGATATCTAATTCTCATCAGACTTTTCCTTTTTGCTATTATTAGTGTGGCTTATAGCCACACTGGGGTTGCTGAACTGAGCATCTTTCATACCATTGCTCTTTTCTGTTAAGGCATTTGTCATAATCCATCCTTTCTACTAGCTGGAGAACCGTTATATACAAGTTCACCTTTGGGTAATTGGCATGTCATCTGCCTACTCTCCATGTGTGTAGCTGTTCCCACCCTGTAGCTAACAGGGATGCTATTTTGGAAAGACGGTAATTGTCAATGCCAAACAGTGGTTAGCATTTTCAACATCTGCACCTACCACGCCTTTCCTTTCCATTTTCACAAGGTCAAAAATCTCTTTATCCTCCCTACAATCCTGGTATGTGTGGGAAGGCAACTCTGAATTTTACCCTGAATTCTCCATTTGACTCCATCTGTTGTCATTTAACTAGTCCATATTCCTAGTCAGTATATGTCACTGTGTTATAGACTGCAGTACTGATGCACACATCTTTCTTCCAAGATTTGCTGAATAAATTGCCATCTAACCCAAAGCTAATTTAGGAAATATATTAAGAAAATCAACACTTGTAAATATTTGTCGTGCCAACTTCATGTGGATTTTCCTCTACAAGAATGAAAAAAAAAATGACTTGAATTCTTCAAATGGTCTGTTTAGTTTTTGTGCGGTTAAAAATAAGTAGAAAAGAACACACAAAAGCTATTATGTCTGGACCTTCTTGTGTTCTTTGTTTAACTGAACACTGTGTTGACTAAAATTTTTTAGTTGATTGTCTTTGTTTATAGAATTACAAAAGAATGTCCTTCTGTTAGAGATGTATTCTGTAGTTCCAAACCGTGGGAACAGTACCATACCAAATAAAGCAATGTCTAACAAAGTGCCAGGTGCAATCTCACCCTGCATACATATGTGTGATTAGTGAGAAGGAAAAGTACTGAGAATTTACTTACATATAAATAGTAGAAAAGAAACATAACTCACTTCTAATTATCTGTTTATATTTTTCCTTGTTTTAGAAAAATAAATGTATGTGTATATTTACATATATAAAAATATGCATATATATATACTCTAGAAACCTCATTTCTTGCTTTTGCTTTGTAAAGCCATAGCATTTGTCAAAGCTCGTCCATGTTACACTCCACAGATCCAAAGACGCTAAACAAGAGGGAAGGCCCAAGCATGGAAGCAGATGAGGGAGGGAACTGGAAGGGAGTGATGAGGAGATGAATGGGGATTCGGGAACAGGAGAGATGGCTGGATGGCCATGAAAATGAATGGAAATCTGCAGCTGACATGGGTGAGGAGATGGGGCAGCTACAGGATGAGAGACATGGGATAAGGGAGGAACCCAAGAATCAATGAGGGTGACCTTAGATGTGACTCATTACATTGAGGATATGGAACCTTAGTTGGCCACCACCTGTAGCCAGACAGGAACGCCAGTAGAGTAATAGAGACACCAAACTACCCACATAGCTTTCAACCCAAAATTTATCTTGCCTACCTGTAATGTGGGCATGGAGGAGGGAGCAGAGAATGAAGGAATGGTCATCCAATAGCCAGCCTAATTTGAGACCCATCCCATGGGCAGGCATGAATCCATTACACTATTAATGATACCCTGTTATGCTTGCAGACAAGAGCATGTTGTCCTCTGAGAAATTGTACCCAGCAGCTGACTCAGACAGATACAGACATTCTTAGACAAACAGTGGATGGAGCTTGGGAACTCTTATGGAAGAATAGGAGAAACTCCACAGAAATACGCAGAGTCAACTAACCCTTTGGGCTCTCAGAGTCTGGACCACCAACCAAAGAACATAACACCAGCTGGACCTAGGCTTCTCTGTTCATATGTAGCAGATGTGCAGCTTGACCTTCATGTGGGTACTAAACACCTGGACCAGGGCCTAACCTGAAAGCAGCTGCCTGCATGTGGGTTCTACTAGCTGGACTGCCATTATCAAGAAAGGAAGTACCTATAGTGCTTGAGTGTCCTCAGAGACTTGAAGTGCCAGGGTAGGAGGCTATCCAGGGTGGGGGGCACTGCTGAGAGGACAAGGGGAGGGGGGATTGGGGAAGGATTGTGGGACTGGGAGGGAGGCAGTGAGCAGTATGTAAATTAAACAAGTTAAAAAATAAAATTACATATATATATATATATATATATAAATACATATATATATATATATATATATATATATATATATATATATGAGAGTATGCTTTTTCTATTTGAACTGATATTTTAATATCTGTGAATTCATTTGTAGTTTATATTATATGACTAAAGATTATTTACAACAGCATTATTTATAATTATTAGTAGATAAAAAACCCTATATTTCTCAAAAGCAGACATTGGAAAAATCATAATAGTGATAGTGATGAATTCCAGAGAACATGATCTGTCATTGGAGGCTGTGCGAGATTATTACAACAGAATTCAAGGTAAAGTCCTACATATCATAAAAGGTTTGGGAAAAGCTTTTTTCCAAACTGTACTTTGTACATTTACGCTATTTATAAGTATATAGTACAGCTCCTTCTTTATTTAAAACTGTGGAGGGAGAATTCTTAATAAGGAAAACTGACTATACCCCAACCCCCTGTTTATGTTTTCAAATGTTTGTGAAAAGGTAATAGTGGAATTTTAGTCTATCTTTCAGAAGCATTGAATATGGACTTATACTTCAGTCCAAAGACAGAACTTCCAATCTAAAAACATTGTTTTTCTGGTTCCTAATGTTCTAAGCAGTGCTTGGATTAATCTACCAGTGCATACCCTGATTTTCTTGGCAATCAGTTTCAATAGTAGCACTAGACTAATTTATTATTTTAGTTTTAATATTATTTTTTTGTCATTAGGGAAGAAAGCCACAGAGAGACATTCTGTCCATGCTTACAGAACCAACATTATACAAAGTTAGTATTCACAGAGGAGATTGCTACCCACCTTAGTACTTATGTTCTTATGTTGAACACCACTGAATTATTTTTTCCTATCAAATGCCCATGGAACCCACAGTATCAGCCCCATCTTCTTTACACATAGAAATGATTCTATCTCTTTTTTGAAATGAGTCGCATTACCTCACTTCTCTTTTTTCCCTCCAAGTCCTCCCATTTACCTCCTCTTTCTCACCCAAATTCATGAATGTGCTCAGTATGGATAATATTATTTGTATGTCTGAGTTTTCAGGGCTGACTCTGACTAATACGCAAATGCTTGTTCTGCAATATTCATTGCTGCTGTAATCACAATAGCTAGGAAATGAAAATAATCTAAATATCTTTTAACAGACAGATAATGAAATGTAGTATACATGGAATAGTGTCCAGCTGAAAATAATAATGGATAATATTCAGAAGAGCGCAAGGAACTACGAAAGATCAGACTAAGGTTAAGCAGACCTATAAAAATGTATCTTATTTCCTCTTGTCTGCAGCTCCTAGCTACAAATCTTCAGGTGTAAGTATACAGCCTGAGTAATTTCTCAAGACAGGATATCAAAAAGGAACAATTGGGATGGGGAGGAGCAGTAGGCAGGAGAACAGCTGGGTTCAAGTGATTGGAAAGCATACTGGGAAAAATAGGAAGCTTTATTTAAGAAAGAGCATAAGTACAGAAGAAAAGGGAAGGTGGAGTCCTAAAAACAGTAAGGATGTTTGAAAAAGTTACGAAAACCTGACTTAGTCAGGGTTTTACTGCCATGGTGAAAAAACACCATGACCAAGGCAACTCTTATAAGTACAACATTTAATTGGGGCTGGGTTACAGGTTCAGAGATTGAGTCCATTATCATCAAGGCATGAGCTTGGAAGCATCCAGGCAGATGAGGGGCTGGAGGAGCTGAAAATTCCACCTCTTGTTCCAAAGGCAAACAGAAGACTGGCTAGGCATCTAGGATGAGGGCCTGAAGTCCTATCCCATGGTTACACACTTCCTTCAGCAAGGCCACACCTACTCCAACAAGGCCATACCTCCTAATAGAGCCACTCGCTGGGAAAAGTATATACAAACCATTAGATAAACATATTACTATCTATGTAAAATTACATATAATACATGCAAATAAATGCAAATTTATACACACATATACAGTTTAAGCAAAATTTTCCAACCTGGAAAACTATTATTTGAGGTTTGTTTTTAGAATTTTCATATCATCAAGATTATAATAATGTTTTCATTCTCTACTCTCTAATATTAATTGGAGGGTTCTAGTGTCTAATTGGAGTTTACAAAGATTTTAGAAATTAATAGAATTGTCAAGCTATCCCATTCATTACTTTGATTGAGCCTAACCTTTAAGTTGGTTCATTCAATTATGCATCAAGAGTTTTCATTCTTTGTTTCATTCATAGCTCCATAAAAGTTCGGTTTAATTAAAATTCTTAAATTACCCTACATGCAGATGACATTGTGACAATATTTATTTAGTATTTTCTAGCTTTTATGCAATAGCCAGATTCGAAAACAAGACTTATTTATCGCACACAGTAAACAATGAATTTTCCCGTAGAGAATTTGCAACTATTATTTCCTAAAGCATGCATGTATGAGTTAGCCTACATAATCTTTTCCTTAGTAACAACTATTGTGAAAAATTTGTCCTGCTTATTCTGGTTCTCATTCATCCCAATCTACTTGTTATGTTTAACTTTATTAAGCAATGTGCTAATTCACATATAGGATGATTTGTTTTCCCTGTATCATGGGTAGGTATAATCACTGCCAAAGGAGGATCTATCTGTTCATTTACTTTTTGCTTTTCCTTTGCTGAATTTTCTTGATTTTCCTTTATTGAATTCCTCTTTAACCTTCATTTTGTTATTTTCTCCTTTTGTACTTAACTCTGAAATTTGTTTTAAAGTTTTCACTGTCTTCGTTTTACTTGAGCCTTCATATACTGCTTATATACTGCTTTATGTCAATGACATTTATATAAACTTATTTGATATATTAAGGTTTATACATGAGTGTCACAAATGTAGAAAAAATACTCAAGTATTTTTATACTTGAGTATTTTTTCTATGTCTTTTCTGACTTATTTCTAGGATATTCACAAAATACTTCTCAAATGTCAAATCAATTTTCACAATTCATTTTTATTATTGGACTAGATATCATATATATATATATGTATGTATATGTATGTATATTACCTAATTACATACTAATTTGAAGATTCCCTCAACCACTGCTTTGATGAAATTTTAATATTTAATGTTCACAAGAAAGTAGATTAGTGAGTCACTGTAACAAGCATATTTATATTCAGTCAGATTATATTTTAATCTATTGTTTTTTTTTTTCAAGATCATCTTTCTATGGCACCAGGTAACTAACTGTGAGTTTGCCAGAGATTTTACAGTGGCTTCTTGTGTGGGCCTATTCAACTAACACTATACACATAAACACACACACACACACACAAACACGGAGGAGGGAGAAGGATAAAGAGCATTTATTAAGTGATTAGCAAGATTCCTTATATAGATTCTAAGATAGTCCTCATAGTTGACAGAAGAAAGAACTTCAAACGTGATCACAGGGCTTTCTTGGAGTTAGAAGGTATTTGATGCATTTTTTTCCTGTTCACTTTCATTTCCAGTGTTCTGGGCCTTAACACTCCTCTCAGGAGACCTGGCAGAAAGTACTAACTCCAATATCAGTTTTCTCTTCATCTTTACTGACTACAGTTTGCTTTAAAACTGCAATATGCCCATGTATTGAATATTCATGATTTTAGAATGTGTCAGGCCATATGTAAGCACATAATCAGCCAGATCTTGAAAAGGAAACCTTCTAATTGAGGGGGCCCAGCATGGTGCCTTTTCCCAAAAATGACCCATCAGATTGAGATGTCCCTGGCCTCAGCTTACTCTTCCCCTCTTCTTCTGCTTTACAAAGGGAACAATTTTGCACAAGTGATAGATAAGGAAGAAGGGCAGGGAGGACCCCTGTTCTGGTGGTGGTTTCCAGGGTCTGCTGTGGCCTTGCTTTCCCTTTTACTTTGAGTTTGAAAAGAAAATTAAAACATATTTACTAAAAGGTAGAAGTTGAATATGTAAAATGTTAAACTCATCAAATTTAGAAAGGAAAAAAGAAAGGAAGGGGTAAGGGAAGGAGGAAGGAAGGAAGGAAGAAAGGAAAGAAGGAAGGGAGGGAGGTAGGAAGGGAGGATGGATGTAAAGAAAGAAAGAATGAAGAAAGGGGAAAAGAAAAATCACTTTACTTTCTAGAGATCATATTTAAAGTTTCTGAAATTCAGTTTTATTCACTTCCATGTTTTATAGACTTATTCCTAAAGTAAAACAATGCCAGTGACATAGTGGTAGGGAAGTTAAGACTTTAATTCATAGCTGCAAAACCTAGACAATAATAAGCTCTTTATGAAGCACACAGACTGCAAGTAAAATAAAAGGATAAAATACAATGTATTTAAAACAAAGTCACTTTCAGGACAAAAAAAGGCCTATTTTAGTAAATATGCTAAAATGTAAAGCCAGTCCTCAAGGTGACTCATGGGGTGTGTGTGTGTGTGTGTGTGTGTGTGTGTGTTTGTAAATAGAATTTTTACTTAACCTTGGTTGATAAGGCAGCAGTGTAGCTATTTGTAATTCATAGTTCTAGAGTTTGCATTCTGACTTATGCCATGATGAGGTATCTGCATGATTCCTTATGTTTTTTTCTGTTCTGAGTACTGTCAATCCCAATTCATGAAGCTGCTACAATCTGCTTCAACATGTTGATCTGTTCAGAGGAAACTGGTTGTGTGCTCTGACTGTGGATGCTGTAGCTTTATGCGTTGATGCTTCGTAATTCTAAGATGAATTATTTTGATCGAATTTGTTTACCTTTATTTCTGTTGTTATTGTTATTATTATTTTATCATCAAGGAGGAAGGCAGAAATCCTTACTACATTGCAATTCAAAAGCCTTATTCTGTATGAATAAATATGAAAAGTCTCCAGATTTTATTTTATATAAAATTAGTAAAATCATTAAAGACAAAAGTTTCTAAAAGTTAAATTTCCCTTATACATGTCTCACATATTAATTATATTTGTGAAATTTTATGCTTACAACTTACGTGATGTTCTTTTGTGTTTGGATCTTTTGTTTATTCTTTGACAATTTTTATATATGCCTACAGTATATTTTGATAATATTCACCTCTTACTTTATGCCTCCAACTTCTCTAAGAATGTCCATCACATCTCCCTCTAATGTAGTATCCTTCTTTTATAATATTTTGTTTATTGTCATTTAGTCCACTGAGTCAAATTATTCCTGCCCATATACACATTGTCATGGTTCACCCACTGGCCATGGGTTCCTGAAGTAACCATCCTCAGAAAGAAAAGTTTTCTCAGCAAACATCAACTGCAAGTAGTTTCCCAGATGATATACTCTGGGCCTCTCTCTGCTTCATGTTGAAATTAGATTTGATCTTGTGTATATCCTGTACAAGTGACCACAGGTGACTTGTATGTATCTTGTCATATCCAGGAGACAGAATTTCACAGAAGTTTTTTTCCCCATCTTCTCTTGTTAATGTATTCATATGCCAATTTGTAGTATGTTCTCTGAGACTTCCAGGAAGAGGGTCTCATCTACATCTCAATCAATTATTCTTAGCCTTTTGAAGAGTAATACTTCTATTCATTAAATTCTACTTTCTACAATAAGAACCTTGTCTGATAAAGGTTAGGAGAAGAGCACATTTGTAAATACAAACATAAATATTTAAAACTCAGTTTGACAACTTGTGCACATAGAAAAAAATTAATAGCCTCTCCTCCAGGGCTTCTGACTTCTGTAGCCACGTATACAGTCCAGGTTTATAGTAAGCTTCTGTGAAGTGGGCCTCAACTCCTCTAAGAGAGCAGTTGGTTATCCCCATAACAGCAATGCCACTGTTGCATATCAGGCACATCTTGTTTGACAAGTAGCACACAGAGCTAGGGCTGGTGAAGTTCAGTCATGTCTTTTTTTCCCTGCAGTAATTATAGGTGCTTTCTGCACTGCACTTTGAAAATAAACTAAAAGTTAGATATTTTCCAAATTCACACTAGTAGAAAGGAAGAGATGATCAAAATCATGGCGGAAATTAATGATGGAAAGGGAAAAATAATACGAAGAATCCACAAAAATCTGGTTCCTTAAAAAGATTGACATGTCCGTAGTCAAGTTAATCAAAAAGACAGCCAATACCCAAGTTAACAACATTAGAGAAGGGGAGACATTGCAACAAATACCAGTCAAGTTCAGAAAAATATAAAGACATTCTTTAAAACCCATTCCATTAGATTGGAAAGCTGAAAAGAAAATAGAAAATTTAAAACACATTGAAATAAGTGATTTGAAAGTGTCTTATAACCAACAATTAAATTAATCTAGTAATAAAAGTCTCTCAAATACCATAAACAAATAAACAAGTAAGTGCAGAGCAGGAGTTCTCTGCAGTGCAGAATTCTACCAGAAAATCAAAGAAAGGCAAACAATACTACTTAAATTATTCCAGAATAATTTCAGGGGAAAGGAAGGTTGGAAGGAACAAGGAAGCAAGGAAGGAAGGAAGGAAAGAGAGAAATAAGGAAAGAAGGGAAAAGAAAAATCATTTAACTCTCTAGAAATCATATTTAAAGTTTCTGAAATTTAGTTTTATTCACTTCCATGTTTTATAGACTTATTTGTAAGTAAAACAATGTCAGTGACATAGTAGTAGGAAAGTTCAGACTTTCATTCTTTTCATTTTGAGAAATATTTGTTTTCGTTTTGAGAAATCCTTCTCCTCTGAAACATCTTGTGCTGGGTCTGCATAGCTCACAGTGCCCTGTGACCCTCACTCCCACTAGGATGACCCATTAGCTTTCACTTTAAATGTTCAATTGCTTTTTTAGTCTGAAGTCCTAAAGTTCACATTCTGCCTTGAAGCAGCATGATCAGGTCTGTCAGCACCATAACCTACTTTGGGAACCAATTTCTGTCTTAGTCACTCTTCTATTGCCATGAAGAAACATGACCAAGGCAACTTTTACAATAAAAAGCATTTAAAGATGAACTTATGTCTTAGTCAGGGCTTCTATTCCTGCACAAACATCATGACCAAGAAGCAAGTTGGGGAGGAAAGGGTTTATTGAGCTTACACTTCAATGATGCTGTTCATCACCAAAGGAAGTCAGGATTGGAACTCAAGCAGGTCAGGACACAGGAGCTGATGCAGAGGCCATGGAGGGATGTTACTCACTGGCTTACTCCTGGCTTGCTCAGCCTGCTCTCTTAGAGAACCCAAGGCTAGTATCCCAGGAATGTTACAACCCACAATAGGCCCTCCAAACCTTGATCAATAACTGAGAAAATGCCTTACAGCTGGATCTCATGGAGGCATTTCCTCAACTGAAACTCCTTTCTCTGTGACAACTCCAGCTTGTGTCAAGTTGACACACAAAACCAGCCAGGACAACTTGCTTATACTTTCAGAGGTTGAGTCCATTATCATCATGACAGGGGACACGGCAGCATGCAGGATGGTGTGGTGCTTAGGAAGTAGCTGAGAGCTAGATGACTTGGTTTATAAGCAAGCACGCACGCATGACACACACACAAACACACACACACACACACACAAACAGAGAGAGAGAGAGACAGAGAGAGAAAGGTGGGCATTTGAAACCTCAAAACCTGTGTGACACAACTGCCTCCAACAAGGTTGTGCCTTCTTTTATTTTTTTTAATATTTTTATTTTCTATATTCTTTGTTTACATTCCAAATGATTTCCCCTTTCCCGGATCCCCCCTCCCCACATGTCCCATAAACCTTCTCTCCATCCATTGTCCAATCACCTCCCTCCTTTTTCTCTGTCCTTATATTCCCTTCCAAAGCTAGATCAATCCTTTCCAGGATCAGGACCCTCTCCATACTTCTTCATGGGAGTCATTTGTTATATGATTTGTGCCTTGGGCATTCAGGGCTTCTGGGCTAATTAATATCCACTTATCAGAGATTGCATTCCATGTGTATTCTTTTGTGATTGGGTTACCTCACTTAGGATGATATTTTCCAGATTAAACCATTTGCCTAAAAATTTTGTGAATTCATTGTTTCTAATTGCTGAGTAGTATTCCATTGTGTAAATATACCACATTTTCTGTATCCATTTCTCCTGCATTTCTTTAAGGTTTTTTTTTTTTTTTTTTTTTTTTTTTTTTTTTTTTTTTTTTTTTTTTGCCTTTCTTCTTTATTGGCTTCTATCTCTTGGGCCTTATTCTCCTGCATTTCTTTAAGAGATTTTTGTGTTTCCATTATACGGGTATCTAGCTTATTCATGTTCCCCTGTATTTCTTTAATAGATTCATTCATGTCCTTTTTGTGTTCTTCTAGCAGCATCATGAACAGTGATTTTAAATCCAAATCTTGTTTCTCTTGTGTGTTGGCATAACCAGGACTTGCTGATGTTGGAGAGTTTGGTTCAGATGCTGCCATATTGCCTAGATTTCTGTTAGTAGCGTTCCTGAGTTTGCCCTTTGGCATCTTGTTCTCTGGAGCTAGTTGGTCTTGTCTCTGGCTGGTGTTTCAGCCTCCTGAGCAGCTCTAGGTCTATTTCTGCAACACTGGATGGCAGGGTTTCCCCTGTTGCAGATTGCTGATGTGCTGTCCTCCTCTTGGGTGCCCTTGCAGCCCTAGTGTTCTTTGCCCCAGATTGTGTCTGTGAACCAGATGGTGCCTGTTTGCTCCTTCAGGGAGTGCTGAGGGTATATGCTGCTGGGACTTTTTCTGTGTGCTGATCACTCTGCTGGACAGCGGAACTCCCAACCGGGTTGGTGCACACAAGGCTAGCCTAGCTGCTCTGGCCCTGAGTCTAGGCAAAAGCCTGGCAGGCCAAAGTCTGAGCAAAGTTCCCCTCAGCTGTGAGTGTTAATTGGATCTGTCAGGTGGCTAGGATGGTGGCGTGCACGCTCCCTGAGAGTGCTGGGAGAGTCTGCTGGGCTAACAACCTCCTGGCCTGGTCAGCACACAGATGGCCCACCGAGCAGCCCAGGGCCTGGGGGCAGTCCAGGGCCTGACCCTCTTAGACCCCAGCTATGTCAGCCTAGGGCTAGCCTGTTAGCTGGTTTTGCCTGCTAGGACTCTCTGGCTTCCCGTAGGCAAAATGGCGGGGTGCGCGCTGGCCCAAGCAAACAACCTCCTGGCAGGGTTTGCACACTGGTGGCCCCCCCGACCAGCCCAGGGCCTGGGTGCCAGCCAACGCCCGTCAGGCTTAGACCCCCGCTGTGTTGGTCTCTTGTGTACCTCAGTCTGTCTGATATCTCTGGCGTCCGAGAACCAACATGGAGTCCTTTTAACTGACTGGCTGGAGGCAGAGTTCTGATGTGGCTTCTGTGTGGTGAAAGGCGCCTTAAATCATCCGCTGCTTGCAGCCCGGCTGGCCAGCGATGGCCGGTGGTCGTGGGCACAGGGTCTGCCTGGACCCTGTCAGCTTGGTTCTACTGCTGATAGCCCTTCCTCTGGACCAGAGGCTGCTGCTGTTGCTGCTACCGCAGCTGCTTCCAAGATATCTGGAGTAGCCACTCTAATATCAGATAAAATTGACTTTCAACCCAAAGTCATTAAAAGTGACTCTGAGGGACACTTCTTGCTGGTCAAAGGAAAAATACAACAAGAAGAACTCTCAGTCATGAACATCTATGCTCCAAATGCAAGGGCACCCTCATTCATAAAAGAAACTTTATTAAAGCTCAAAGCACACATTGCACCTAACACAATAATTTTGGTTGACTTCAACACTGTACTTTTCTCAATGGACCGATCAGGAAAACAGAAACTAAACAGGGACACAATGAAACTAATTGAAGCTTTGGACCAATTAGATTTAACAGATATATATAGAACATTCTATCCTAAAGCAAAAGAATATACCTTTTTCTCAGTACCTCATGGTACCTTCTCCAAAATAGACCATATAATTGGTCACAAGACAGACCTCAACAAATATAAGAAGATAGAACTAATCCCATGCCTCCTATCAGATCACTATGGAGTAAAGTGGTTTTCAATAGCAACAAAAACAACAAAAAAACCCACATACACTTGGAAACTGAACAATATTCTACTCAATGATACCATGGTCAAGGAAGAAATAAAGAAAGAAATTAAAGACTTTTTAGAACTTAATGAAAAAGAAGACACAACATACCCAAATCTATGGGACACAATGAAAGCAGTGCTAAGAGGAAAACTCATAGCCCTGAGTGCCTCCAAAAAGAAAATGGAGAGAGCATACACTAACAGCTTAATGACACACCTGAAAACCCTGGAACAAAAAGAAGCTATTTCATCCAGGAGGAGTAGAAGGCAGGAAATCATCAAACTCAGGGCTGAAATCAATCAAGTAGAAACAAAGAGAACCATACAAAGAATCAACAAAACCAGGAGCTGGTTCTTTGAGAAAATCAACAAGATAGATAAACCCTTAGCCAGACTAACCAAAGGACACAGAGACAGTATCCAGATTAACAAACTTAGAAATGAAAAGGGAGATATAACAGAAACTGAGGAAATTCAAAAAATCACTAGATCCTACTACAAAAGGTTGTGTGCCTTCTAATCCTGATAATCCAATCAAACAATTCTACTACCTGGTGACTAAGCTTTCAAATATAGGAACCTATTGGTGTGGGGGTGTGCAAGGCACCATAAAGACCTCCTTTGTAAAACAGTCTGGATTCGAAATTGAGGTAATTCTCCTAATTAAGCATCTCCAGTGTTGGGATTACAAGCCTTTATGCCTGCCTTTTAATTTATATATTTTTGTTTGTTTGTTTTATTGCTCATTTTATTTATTTACATTTCAAATGTTATCCTCCTTCCTGGTTTCCCCTCTGCAAACCCCCTATCCGTTCCCCCTACCCCTTGCTTCTATGAGGGTGCTTCCCACTCACCCACACACTCCCACGTCACCTCCCTAGCATTCTATGCTGGGGCATAGAACCTTTAACTTTGAGATAGCAACATACTATAGAGAGATATATTTCCACATCATTGGCTTTATTTTAATATAAATTATATCCTAAATAAGTTCAGAGAAAATTTTAATAACATATAATCCTGTGTTCTTGCCCTAGAGTGAATATCTGTGCATACTAAAATAAATGTGATTACATATGGTTCAATAGTCATGTTCTGTGTTTCTTTAATCTTATGCACATTTCAGTGCTCTATGTCTAAATTTCTCTATCAACAAGTTATGTTTGCTTATAACCCTACCAACAAAACACACCACCTCCACTGACTGTAGACAAATATCACTTTCATTTCTGCTCAGCTGATAATTGCCATATGCATTTGTTCTCCTGGAATGCACCTTCATTGCTATGGCTTCTGTTTGTCATTTACAATCATGTCTGCTGACTGTGTTTATTTTCTTCTGCAAGCTCATTTATTTCTGGTTGTTTTCAAATTCATGTGAGGACTCCTAACCTCAAATATCCAGCAATTGCTTCTTCAGTTCTCATATTACAAATAAAGAAATAAAGACAATTAAAACATTTTTGGCAGAAGGAAAATAAAATTCAAGTATTGTCACTTGAATTCAGATTTTAATTCTATTATTCATAGTTATCTTGAACTACTAAAAATTAATTTCAACATGATGATTCTGAATATGTAAGCATACATTGACAGAAGATAACATGTGAAAAAATGATGAATTTAAACAAAAGACTTCTATAAGACAAACAGTTTGAGTTAGTGCTTCCAAAATCTACAGATTCCAGATCTTTTGGCTAGCAGGTGTTTGGATCATTCCTGCTGTTTAGTGATTCATCTATCAAATATTGACTGGCTTATGAAATCAAGTCAGGTGTATCCACGTAAAAGGTTATTTTTCCCACTTACATTTTTAGACAAATCTTCTGAATATTTCAACATGCCAATAAAACCTTAAAATTTAATGTTGTGAAACATTTATTTTGCCTTTGGATTTGGTATTAGATCTGCTATCTCAGCATAATTTGATTTCACTCTAGTCCTTCAGCTAGGGTTGCTGGAAGCCTGTGGTCTGGGAGCTTAGGAAATCTCATTGATTCGCATGCTAATGCCTGGGCTTAAAAGCTTTGGCTGAAATGTGAAGCAACCAAAACTCTTTGGGAATCTCTCTTTGTGTCTATGTGATTTTTTTTTCCAGCACAGAAGCTTCAAGGTAGTTGGATGCATTACTAGGAAACTCAAGATCTAAAGTATGTGGTTCAAGGGAAAGTCATCAGCCAAAATTGTGCATTTCATTGGGAGCATCTCTGGAATGCACATACTGCATTAACATCACATTCTGTGGGCTGGAGTAGTCTTTGACTGGCCTTCTTCCAGATCCAGAGAAAGAAGCAGCTCTTGTTTTCTGTATAGCATCACTAGAAAGATGCATGGACATGGTCTTTCCCACTCAGTCCACTTAATTATTTCTTCTTCTTCTTCTTCTTCTTCTTCTTCTTCTTCTTCTTCTTCTTCTTCTTCTTCTTCTTCTTCTTCTTCTTCTTCTTCTTCTTCTTCTTCTTCTTCTTCTTCTCCTTCTCCTCCTCCTCCTCCTCCTCCTCCTCCTCCTCCTCCTCCTCCTCCTCCTCCTCCTCCTCCTCCTCCTCCTCCTCCTCCTTCTCCTCCTTCTCCTTCATCTTCTTCTTTCTTCTATTAATCATTTTATTTGTTTACATTTCATATTATATCCCCTTCCCTGTTATCCCTTCACAAACCTCTGATCTCATCTACCTCATCCCCTTCCTCTTTGCCTCTAGGAGGGTGCTTCCCCACCCACTCACCCACTCACCCCTCCCAGCTCTTATATACCTCTACACTGGGGCATTGAGCCTTCACAGGACCAAGGGCCTCTCCTCCCACTGATGTCAGATAAGGCCAACCTCTGCTATATATCCAGCTGGAGCCATGGGTCCCTCCATGTACATATACTTTTTCATTGGTGATTTAGTCCCTGGGAGCTCTGGGGGGGGGTCCTGTTAGTTGATATTGTTCTTCCAATGGGGTTGCAATCCTCTTTAGCTCCTTCAGTCCTTCCCTTAGGTTTTCCACTGGGGTCCCCGGGCTCATTCTGGTGGTTGGCTGAGAGTGTCTGCATCGGTGTTGGTCAGGTTCTGGCAGAACCCCTCAGGGAATAGCCATGCCAGGCATCTGTCAGCAAGTGCTTCTTGGCATCATGGGTTTGGTCTTCACAGATGGGAAGAATCCTTGGTGGGGTGGTGTCTGAATGGACTTTCCTTCAGTCTCTGTTTCAGTTTTCTTCCTGCCTTTCCTTTGGACAGGAACAATTTTAAGATGGGTGGGTGGCACTTACTTTCTTCTTATACACTTGGTAACAAAGCAAATGAAACTTGAGCACTATTCTATAATTATGCACCAGGAAGGATTGTTGAGAATAGGCAGCTAATATTTTTGTGAGGTTTTTCTTGGTTATCTATGTTCATTTAGTTAATCCCAATTTACTTTTTTTCCCCAAATTTCTCTGCACTTGAACCTCTGCTTCTCTTTATTACTCTGCAAAGCTGTTACTCAGTTTCAATATTAGCAAGCACAGAAATTGAGAAACTTATGGTATATCCTTTGTGATGAATGTTTGCATGTCTGAAATATGCCTTTGATCTTTTCCTGTTCTTTCTCTCATTTATTTACTTTCAATCATTATTTTCAGGATTCTTCCCAAGTCTTATTAACTTTTCTCTTGAATACACTTGTAGCTGAAATTAGAATTTAGGAATTGTTTTTCCAACAGAAAAAGATTACACCAACCTACATAATCATATCCTGGACCTACCCACTAACATTTCAGTCAGTACTATGGAGCTATGAAAAGACAGAGTTCACCAATTTCACATGTTTAATTTTTATTTGCAAACATAGTGGTCCCATGACTTTTACAGTAGTTAGGATGTAGGTCACATAGATTACTTTGAATTTTCCCTTTTGTAAGGTTTCTTTCATCTCCCTTCTCCCTTTATTACTGAGAGCTCATTGATTGCCTTTTACCACTGTGATATTTACATTTCATAATGTGCTTTCTTTTTTTATTGATTATTTTGTTTTGTCTCCCCTCTGCAAACTCCCTATCTTATTCCCCTCCCTGCTGCTTCTTTGAGGGTACTCCCCTACCCACCTCACTGCCTTAACATCTTCCTATGCTGGGACATCCAGCCTTCACAGACCAAGGACTTCCCCTCCCTTTGAAGCCAGACAAGGCCATCCTCTGCTATATAGGCATCTGGAGCCATGGGTCCCTCCCATGTGTGTATTCTTTGGATGGTGGTTTAGTCCCTGGACTAAACTCTGTCCCAAGCCCAGAGCTAAGCTAAACTCTGGACTGTCTAGTTAGTTGAGACTGTTGTTCTTTCTATGGGGTTGCAATTCCCTTTAGCTCCTTCAGTCTTTCTCCTAACTCTTTGGTTGGGGTCCTGTGCTCAGTTTGATGGTTGACTACGAGCATCCACATTTGTATTAGTAAGGCTCTGGCAGAGCCTCTCAGGGGACCGCTATACCAGCCAGGCTCCTGTCAGCAAGCACTTCTTGGCATCAGCAAAAATGGGTTTGGTGTCTGCAGATAGGATTGATCCCAAGGTAGAATAGCCTTTCCTTCACTCTCTGCTCCACTCTTAGTCCCTGTATTTTCTTTAGACAGGAACAATTCTGGATTAAAATTTTTGAGATGTGTGGGAGGCCCCATCCCTCAACCCATAGAGACCCATTTTCCCCCAGATATGGTCTCTATAGGTTTTGTCTCCCTTGTGTTGAGTATTTTGACTAATGTCTTCCCCATTGTGTCCCAGGAACCTCTTGTTTCCTTGGCATCTTCAATAGCAAGATATTATTTTTTTAGTGGCTACTCCCTGTTACCCATCCCCCACTGCTACACACCTCTAACACTCAAGTGGAATTACAAAAATGCATACTATATATTTAAAACTTCTTATACTTAACTTAAAAGTTTTGATAACTACCCACTAGTGTTATATTATATCAGAGCATTTGTAGTTGAATTGATTGTATCAGTGACTCACTGATAATATGGCTGTATGTCTTAAAACTTTTTAATTGATGAAACTGTATTATTTTCAGTTTTTTGCTATATGAGTTAAGCTGCCTTTTAAATATTCATATATTTCTGTAGATATGTGCTTTAATATGTCTTGAACAGGCAAACTTCTCTTGGGCTTTCTGGGTGATACAATAAATCAGCCCTTATCTTGTTGAAAAATTGCAATATTTTCTAAAAACTATCCAAATCAATGAAGTTTTCCATTTAATTGAAAATTCTTATCAAAATATAAATGTAATATCACAATTAAACAGCTCAACCTCATGTTTAATGAGAACCATTGTAGCAATGTTTGTGTATATGTGCGTGTGTCTGCATGTGTGTCCATATTTATGTGGATATGTGTAATTGTGTTTACTGGAATGTGTTCTGGTGTACATGAATGTGCGTATATGTGTTCATCCTTGTGAGTATGCAAACCAGAGCTTGATGTCATGTGCATTCCTCAATTTCTCACTACCTTATATTTTTCAAGATTCATTTTAATTTTAATTATATATGTCTGTGAGTATGTGCCACTGTATGTGGTTGCCCAAGTTGGCCAGAAGAGGGCACTGAATCTTCACTGCATAACTAATGGTTGTGACTGAGGAGCACTGGAAACTGAATTTTGGCTCTCTATAGGAGCTGCAATTGCTCTTAACTTCTGAGCCATCTCTCAGGCCAACCACCTTCATTGGGAGACAGGATTTTCACCTAATCTAGAGCGTAACATTTGGATTCTCTGGCCAATGATCTCAAAGGATCCACTTGAATCCATGCCTACCCTATGCACCACTACCGAAGTTCCAGAAGTTTATCACAGTACTTGAGATTTTTACATGCATGCTAGGGATCTAAATTCACAGGATGTTACTGACTGAGCCATCTTCTCTGCCTCTCTATTAATCTTTTATCATTGCAACTTCATTTCTCTTTCCCTCTACATAGTCCATTCTATCCATTTATTCTAAGATAATTCTGTTTAATCATGTTAGAACATATAATCATCCACTCAAAAATGTCCTATGGTCTTGATATTGCTCATATTAAAAACCAAAAGTTGAAGACATCCTGCAACATCCTCTTGAATAAGATGGGAAATGATGGAACACATATTTAATCCTAGCACTTGGGAGGCAGAGGCAGGTGGATGTCTGTGATATGGAGACTAGTCCAGTCTATAGAATGAGTTCCAGATCAGCCAGAGCTAGATGGAGAAATCTTAACTCATGAGGAGGTCAGGAAGATCCTTAATTATTTTTCTTCTACTACCCTCTCACCTCTCTGAAGTCATTTCTGAATCTTTCTTACTACCAAGTGCTTCCTTATTTGTCTTCAGATACAGCATAGATTTAAAGATCTTTAAAGCATTGACTTGGCAGTTCATTTAATCTGAACAACTTTGCTGCCACGGTGCCTCAGTGGGGTCTCATTCTTTCGAGACTTTCTCTCTGTTTGAAAGTCACTATTCAGTGAGCCCTTTAATTACTCATCCATTAGAAATCAATTCCCTATCTTTTTTCCATTGGATGTTTTCAGCCTCTTTATCGAGGATCAATTGGCCATAGGTGTGTGGGTTCATTTCTGGATCTTCAATCCTGTTCCATTGATCCGCCTGCCTGTCACTATACCAATACCATGCAGTTTTTAACACTATTGCTCTGTAGTATTGCTTGAGGTCAGGGATACTGATTCCCCCAGATTTTCTTTTGTTGCTGAGAATAGTTTTAGCTATCCTGGGTTTTTTGTTGTTCCAGATGAATTTGAGAATTGCTCTTTCTAACTCTGTGAAGAATTGAGTTGGGATTTTGATGGGTATTGCGTTGAATCTGTATATTGCTTTTGGCAAAATGGCCATTTTAACTATATTAATCCTGCCGATCCATGAGCATGGGAGGTTTTTCCATTTTTTTTTTTGAGGTCTTCTTCCACTTCCTTCTTCATAGTCTTGAAGTTCTTGTCATACAGATCTTTCACATGTTTGGTAAGAGTCACCCCAAGGTACTTTATACTGTTTGCGGCTATTGTGAAGGGTGTCATTTCCCATCCTTGTGGTGATTCACACTTGAAGTCTCAGTACTTTAGAGAATGGGGCTGGAATACTACAAGTTCAAAACCTGTTTGGATCATATAGTGTTGAAACAGAACCTATTATAAAGTGCAAGAATTTTTTTGAACTATCAGATTTCTCCAAACCTCCTTAAACATTGAAAGAAATATTTTGTGGTTTTTCCCTCTGTATATCTGATCACAGTCTGATGAAAATGTGTTTATTTTATACATTATTTTATCTAGAAATTAATTAAAAATACCATAAAAGCAAGGCTTATCTTCTAAAAACAACTATGAAAGCATTATAAATGTGCAGGAGGCTCTAACATGTAGCAGATACTAGGTGAATGCTGATGTAATGAACTGTTAAAATTTTGTCAATAATTACTACATGGAGTAATTTTTAAAAGTACTTTACCAATAGGAAAAATATTTATGGAACATCGCTCATGTTTTTAGATAGTCCATAATTTGTTTTGAAGTTAGAAACTCAGTTTATGCTACACTCTTACATCAAAATCCACTCTTCATGTAAATCCTTTCATATGTAATGTAATGTTCAGTTGCTCTCACAGTCAATAGGAAAGTTCATTGTATTAATAAAATTAACATTGTACTCAAATGTGGGTAACAATGTTCCTCTGAGGATGGCTATATGTTTTGGAAAGGAATATAGTTAATACCTAAGAGATGTTTAAGGAATCAGTTAAGCATTCTGCAGGTAAGGTTATCCTAGAAAAGGCAAGTAACTAGAGTGGCAGAAGGATATACCTACTTCTGTCCTCTCTGTAAGTCTGAGCTTACCTTGTGCTGGTTTTAAGGAACTTCCTGTTCCTTGACCTTGACAAACTGAAAGGAAGGGCCATAAGAGTCCATTTGACTGGAAGACAATCTGCCTGTAGCTGGAACTGGATGGTCTGCATTATCTGTGTCTAGCAACTCATTCACTGCCTCTGGGCTGGAGACTGTGTTCAGTCTTAGAATGTTTGGATTTAACTGAATTGTAGATCATAAGGGAAATACGATGGATGGTGTATTGTGATTTTGTTTTTCATTCAAACGAGTCAATTTAACCAAAACACAAAACAAAAAAGAAATCTGGTGTTCTTCCAAATGCTTGCAAGTCCAGACAAGAGAAGTAGAGACAGTTTCTAGATTTACGAAAGGTACACAGCAAAAACTTGTCTTTTAAAAGTCAGAGCAGGGGCTGGAGATATGACTTAGCAGTTAAGAGTGTGTATTGTTCTTACAGAAGTACCTAGCAAATGTGGTCTCAGTACTGCCTGCAATCCAGTTCTAGGACATCCCATGCTCTCGTTCAACTTCCAAAGGCACCTTAAATCACCCGAGCATACAGGTGTGTGTGTGTGTGTGTGTGTGTGTGTGTGTGTGTGTGTGCCTGGGCATACACACACACACACACACACACACACACACACACACACACATACACAAATCTATCTTTAAATTAGAGGAAAACACCAGATATACAGAGGTGAAACCACAAAGTATTTCTTTCAATACTCACTCAATAATCTACAAAATGTGTAAAAATAATGCAAATGAATCATGAATACTTCTAAAATGTGCAGGCTGTAATCTCTAAGCAATATCATTCTAAATGAAAAGAAATTACTAAGTATTTTTCTGTTCTAGCAGCAGAAAGAGAGAAGCACCTAATACAATAATTGTGGGTGACTTCAACACTCCACTCTCACCAATGGACCGCTCAGTAAAACAGAAACTAAACAGGGAGACAGTGAAATTAATTGAAGCTTTCGACCAATTGGATTTAATAGATATATATAGAACTTTTCATCCCAAAGCAAAAGAATATACCTTTTTCTCAGTACCTCATGGTACCTTCTCCAAAATAGATCATATAGTAGGTCACAAGACAGACCTCAACAAATATAAGAAGATTGAAATAATCCCATGCCTCCTATCAGATCACTATGGAGTAAAATAATAACAATAAAAACAACAGAAAGCCCACACCTTGGTCAAGGAAGAAATAAAGAAAAAAATCAAAGATTTCTTAGAATTTAACAAAAATGAAGGCACAACATACACAAATCTATGGGACACAATGAAAGCAGTGCTAAGAGGAAAACTCATAGCCCTGAGTGCCTCCAAAAAGAAAATGGAGAGAGCATACACTAACAGCTTAATGACACACCTGAAAGCCCTGGAACAAAAAGAAGCTAATTCACCCAGGAGGAGAAGAAGACAGGAAATCATCAAATTCAGGGCTAAAATCAATCAAGTAGAAACCAAGAGAACCATACAAAAAATCAACAAAACCAAAAGCTGGTTCTTTGAAAAAATCAACAAGATAGATAAACCCTTAGCCAGACTAACCAAAGGGCACAGAGAAAGTATCCAAATTAACAAAATTAGAAATGAAAAGAAACCGAGGAAATTTAAAAAAATCATCAGATCCTACTACAAAAACCTGTACTCAACATAACTGGAGAATCTTGAGGAAATGGACATTTTCTTAGATAGATACTAATTGCAAAAATTAAACCAGGATCAAATAGACCATCTGAGCAGATCTATAACCCCTAAAGAAATAGAAGGAGTCATAGATAGCCTTCTGACCAAAAAAAGCACAGGGCCAGGTAGTTTTAGTACAGAATTCTTTCAGACCTTGAAAGAAGACCTACACCAATACTCTTCAAACTATTTTACCAAATAGAAACAGAAGGAACACTACCCATCTCCTTCTACGAAGCCACTATTATGCTGATACCAAAACCACACAAAGATCCAACTAAGAAAGAGAATTTCAGGCCAATTTCTCTTATGAATATCGATGCAAAAATACTCATTAAAATTCTTGCCCAAGAACACATCAAAACGATCATCCACCATGATCAAGTAGGATTCATCCCAGGGATGCAAGGAGGGTTCAATATAAGGAAATCCATAAATGCTATCCACTACATAAACAAACTCAAAGTAAAAAAAAACACATGATCATTTCATTAGATGCTGAAAAAGCATTTGACAAAATTCAGCACCCTTTCATGCTAAAAGTCTTGGAAAGGACAGGAATTCAAGGCCCACATCTAAACATAGTAAAAGCAATATACAGCAAGCCCGTAGCCAACATCAAACTAAATGGAGAGAAACTTGAAGCAATCCCACTAAAATCAGGTACTAGACAAGGCTGCCCCCTCTCTCTTTATCTTTTCAATATAGTTCTTGAAGTCCTAGCTAGAGCAATTAGACAACATAAAGAGGTCAAAGGGATACAAATTGGAAAGGAAGAAGTCAAATTATCACTATTTGCAGATGATATGATAGTATATTTAAGTGACCCTAAAAACTCTACTAGAGAACTCCTACAGCTGATAAACAACTTCAGCAAAGTGGCGGGCTACAAAATCAATGCAAGCAAATCAGTAGGCTTTATAGACTCAAAGGATAAGCAGACTGAGAAAGAAATTAGGGAAATGACACCCTTCACAATAGCCACAAACAGCATAAAGTATCTTGGGGTGACTCTAACCAAACAAGTAAAAGACTTATATGACAAGAACTTCAAATCTCTGAAGAAGGAAATCAAAGAAGATCTCAGAAAATGGAAAAATCTTCCATGCTCGTGGATTGGCAGGATTAATATAGTTAAAATGGCCATCTTGCCAAAGGCAATCTACAGATTCAATGCTAGCCCCAACAAAACCCCAACCCAGTTCTTCATAGAGCTAGAAAGAGCAATTCTCAAATTTATCTGGAATAATAAAAAACCCAGGATAACTAAAACTATTCTCAACAGTAAAAGAACTTCAGGGGAATTCAGTATCCCAGACCTCAAATTTTACTACAGAGCAATAATGATAAAAACTTCATGGTATTGGTACAATGTCAGGCAAGTGGATCAATGGAATAGGATTGAAGATCCAGAAATGAACCAACAAACCTATGGTCACTTGATCTTCGACAAAGGAGCTGAAAGCATCCAGTGGAAAAAAGATAGTCTCTTCAACAAATGGTGCTGGTTCAATTGGAGGTCAGCATGCAGAAGAATGCGCATCGATCCATTCTTATCTCCTTGTACTAAGCTCAACTCCAAATGGATCAAGGACCTCCACATAAAACCTGACACACTGAAACTAATGGAAAAGAAACTGGGGAAGACCCTTGAGGACATGGGCACTAGGGGAAAGTTCCTGAATAGAACACCAACAGCTTAAGCTCTAAGAACAAGAATTGACAAATGGGAACCTCATAAAACGAGAAAGTTTCTGTAAGGCAAAGGACACTGTCAAAAGGACAAAACATCACCCAACAGATTGGGAAAGGATCTTCACCAACCCTAAATCCGACAGAGGGCTAATATCTAATATATACAAAGAACTCAAGAAAGTAGAGCACAGAGAACCAAATAACCCCATTAACAAGTGGGGTATGGAGCTAAACAAAGAATTTTCACATGAAGATCTTTGGAGGGCTGAGAAACACCTTAAGAAATGTTCAACATCATTAATCATTAGGGAAATGCAAATCAAAACAACCCTGAGATTTCACCTCACACCAGTCAGAATGGCTAAGGTCAAAAACTCAGGAGACAGCAGGTGTTGGTAAGGATGTGGAGAAAGAGGAACACTCCTCCACTGCTGGTGGGATTGCAAGATGGTACAACCACTTTGGAAATCAGTCTGGTGGTTCCTCAGAAAACTGGACATGACACTTCCTGAGGACCCTGCTATACCACTCCGGGGCATATACCCAGAGGATTCTTCAGCATGCAATAAGGACACATGCTCCACTATGTTCATAGCAGCCCTATTTGTAGTAGCCAGAAGCTGGAAAGAACCCAGGTGTCCTTCAACAGAGGAATGGATACAAAAAATGTGGTATATTTACACAATGGAGTACTATTCAGCCATTAGAAACAATGAATTCATGAAATTCTTAGACAAATGGATGGAGCTGGAGAACATCATACTAAGTGAGGTAACCCAGTCTCAAAAGATCAATCATGGTATGCACTCACTGATAAGTGGATATTAGCCTAGAAACTTTGAATACCCAAGACATAATCCACATATTAAATGATGTCCAAAAAGAATGGAGGAGTGGCCCCTGGTTCTGGAAAGACTCAATGCAACAGTATAGGGGAATTCCAGAACAGGGAAGTGAGAAGGGGTGGATGGAGGAACAGGGGGAGGAAAGAGAGCTTATGAGACTTGCAGGGAGTGGGGACACAGAAAAGGGGAAATCATTTGAAATGTAAATAAAAAAATATATCAATAAAGAAAAAATGTAATAAACCCTTGATATAGCTTAATGATACAGATTTTCACCATTCTCAGGCCAAAACACTTTGCATATCAAAGAATTGACCTCTTTCTCTCTTCCATTATCTTCTCTGCTGCTATGAAAGTTTCCTTTGTTAAAATGTTATGAACCTTTTGTGCTTAATATATATCTAATGGCCCAATGAAGTTGAAGGATGCAAAAAAAAAAAAAAAAGAATTTCGAGTGACTTTTCTATAACCCAAGTAACAAGAGCCCCATTGCTCTGTGCACTATGATGCAGCATTTGCTTATTCTAAAGTGTGAATCAGAGTCCCCCCCTTAGTGTTAATTTCCTCAAATACTTAACAAAAATGCAATCATCTGATCATCTGATTATTCTGGTTATCAGTAAATCATTTCAGATTCTTGATTTTCTTTGTGTTTTCCATAAACCTGGAAAGTATTTTTATCTTCTTTTTATCTACACTCCTATTCGTTCTTGAATGTCTTCTGGCTGGTTCTTTTCCCTTATTTTCTGGAAGCATCATACAATCACAGTTATTCTTTTCATGGTTATTGAAGAATAATTGCTTGAATGTTCTCAGAGACAGTCATGATTTGACTAAATGGCATTTCCCCCTTCCTGATTTCTGCAGAAAGCACAATCTCTTTTTGTCAACTTCAGATCAGAGATATATTGTCCAATCTGCAGAACAGTTTAGCTATGTAACATAAATTGTTGTCTGAATAAATTTTAAAGAGCAAGATGGAGAGATAGCTCAGGGGTTAAGAGCACTTCTTGCTCTTCCAAAGGACATGGATAGGATTTCCAGTACTCATCTGGCAGCTGTCAAAGATGATAACTCTCTTTCTGGGGATCTGACCTCCTCTGGCCTCTGTCTATCTATCTATCTATCTATCTATCTATCTATCTATCTATCTATACACATATATACACACATATATGTATATACATATGTATATAAATATGTATATATATACTGATATGATGAACAGACATACATGCAGGCAAAATACTTATGTACATAAAACAAAAATAATTACAATCTCATAAAAGGGGAATATGAGGGCACCTTAAAATATTTAAACATAGCCGGACGTGGTGGTGCACGCCTGTAATCCCAGCACTTTGGAGGCAGAGGCAGGTAGATTTCTGAGTTCAAGGCCAGCCTGGTCTACAGAGTGAGTTCCAGGACAGCCAGGACTACACAGACAAACCCTGTCTCGAAAAACAAAAACAAAAACAAAAAAAAATATTCAAACATGGTTTAATATACATAAATAGTAGGGGTTTTCACAAATTTTCCTGAATCCCCCATTCACAATGAATAAAATAAAATAAAAACTAGAGTTTTCAAAGTATATACTATGTCACCTAAAGTATCTAATATCTTGCAATCTATTGTATACTAACTTTTTATAGTGTGCATACCAATTCAAATATATGCATATGACACAAGAACTTGGGACATGCATGATACCTGAGTCCCACCAGCAAAGATGAAAATTCTGATTGACTTGCATATCTTAACCACAAGGATGTAGTGCAAGAAAATTCCTTCTCAGCTCTTCTCTGCTACTTCATTCTGCTTCTTTCCCTCTGGCTCCAAGAAACAAGAAGGCAGAGAAGGAGAGAAGCCAAGCTTCCATTGGCTATAGTCTAAAGGTGTGTGTACCCCTGAGTTAATATCTTAAAACTGATTTCCTGGTCCAGTGTTATGGCTGATATTGAAAGGAACAGAATATTTTTCTGGATTCTTTGTCTCCTACATAAAAGGATCTGAAAACAAAGCAGAAAGGGAACCCAGAGACTGTTTTTGGAGTCAAGAAGAGAATGGAAATATGGGGAAAGGCATGTTTACAATGCTGAAGAGATGTCGGCTGAGGTAGAGGTCACAGCACACACAGACACAGTAGAGATATGTGGGAATTGTCCTGAGAAGGCGGGGCAACCTTCTCCTGTTTCCTTACCTTGGCTCATGTGTGTCACGTCTCTTTTTGATTTTGGTTTAGGCTGGTTTTTTTCAGCCATGCAACAGATTTCCTCTTTAATGCAGGAAGAATCTTATTTGAAGGATGCTTCCCAATCTTGCCTGGACAGGAAAAGTATACCCAGTCTACATCAGAAAGCTGTTAAATGGCCACAGGTTACACCATTTGTGGCAGACAATGTGGACATACAGACATTCGGATGTCCCAAACGATACGTACACAGGTGGCTCTTTTCTTCCTCCCTAACACTTCCTCTAAATATCATTACAAAACTGACCTTTTGGGGAAACTCTCAAATCATAAGGGCAGATTCCCTAGGAATGGGATTAGTGCCCGATCTAGACAAGCAGAGGGAGCTCCTTCACCTCTTCCTGCTTTGTGTGAAACCATGGCACCAATTTAGCATGTGTGAAACAGTGTGAAGCTCTCATTGCCCAGTGAATGTGCTTAAACCTTCATCTGAGCTCTCCAGACAGTGAGAGGCCAAACACCGTTTGCAAATTTCTCCATTTAAATTATATTGTTACTCTGATCTGAACAGATTAAAGCAACTCTTCTCACCTGGGGTGCCTTTAACCTTTTCATTACTCAGAAGCACAGCGGGGGTTGGGGTCTCCTTTACTCCCGGGGCCAGATCCTGTATGGGGTTTCTCAGGGCCTCAGCAAATGTGTCTACAAGTGTTGCTGTGTGCAAGTTTGCCATTGTCAGTTATCGACACCGTTTCCGCCAAGGGAGCAGGACATACTCTGTGTGCCAAGTGAACAAGCCAAAGAGGCCGGGTTTCTTTCCAGCCAGAGTGTGACAGTGGATTCGTGAAATTTGTGAGCCCGGTATACTATCTCACACCACTCTTCTGGGTTTCTTACCTGGAAATCACTGCTCCCTGACAATTTAAAATGTTTTCTCTTCTGGTGCAAAGACTCTGCCTTTCTATTTCTTAAAAGCACTTTTGTAGTATTTCACAAGTCATGCCTGTGATAAGACAAATTTGGAGAAAAGTCCCTTTGGCTGGTATCTTTCCTGCTGGTTACCGCTGATACAGCCCCTGACATCCGGTGCCTCCGTTGCTTTGGCTCTGGTTTTGATCTACACTTACCAGGCTAATAACTGCTAATTCATTAAAATACTTGCTCATATTTTCCCGCAAGAACATGTCACTTCCAAAGGGCAAGTAGTTTCATTTTTATCTTTCGTTTTCTTGTGTGAGCGGCCACATCATTAGCTAGAATTGGAGATTACATGTAACCCATTGGGGATTTTCTTTTCTGTTCTCCTCTGTTTGCTCTATAAAACATGGAAGAGTCAGATTCTTTACTTAATGGTCACTGTACCAACTGCTCAAGAGATGAACCTGGTATGTTTTATTACTTTAATGTTCTTGTTTAAAAAATAAAGAAAAGATAGCCTAGAGTATTCATGGATAGCAATATATTAAAACACTGGATAGTGTGGGAGAAACGCAATAGCTTGTCTGAATTGACAAGCAATGCAAATAACAAAGATTCATGCATCTTCTTTCTGAAAACACTAAACATTCTTGATGTGCGTTACATAAAAATCGATGAAATCTTGTTAACATTTCTGTACTAGAGAGTCTAATGGTATTAGTAAGTACCCAATTCCAAGCATCCAAGTTTGTATTTGAAGGTCTAAGGGAAGTTACAACTTCCTTCAGTGCTAAGGAGAACCAATTGTGTCTTTCTTATCCTTTGTTATTTACCTGAAAACTCCATTTCATAATTGTTCTACTCTCAGGGAGGAAATCCAGACCCAGGGCCTCTTTCATACTAAAGAGAAACCCTAGTTACAATTCTATTTTTTATTTATGTGTTTATTTTACAGGCTTGCTTAAAATAATGTCATGTCATTTCAAAACAGGTTCTGTTGACTGATCAAACTTCTCTTACAAAACATGACATCAGGGGTGAAATTATGAAGTTCAAGATGACCAAAATGGGTGCCACTAACCAGAGGATTGAGTGTTACTCAGAGCATGGAATCCTGTGAATATTCCTGATCACTGACTATGAGATCAACTCAGATGGTAAGTACTGGGCTCAATTAACGAGTCTTTCTACATTTGGAACTAAAGCTTCAGAAGGGCCTAGCTGAGGCATTATATAACATTAGATCATCTTGGACATCCTAGTAATATCCTGTCTCAAAGCTAGGAATAGAAACTAAGTCATTCAGTTATTATGTTAATAAATTATCCTACCTCAAGATGCCCCTTCATCCTTCTCTGAGACTCCTGGCAAGTGTGTCACAGTGGGGTTTTAGTCATTTATTACTGATGATAGTTTAGAAGAGAAGCATAAAGGTTTTAAAAATCGTCACTCTCAAATTCCAGGAAAACAGATTAATTCTATGTCTGATGAATTCTGTGAAAAATATTCTATAAACAACAATGAGTGAAGAAGCATCAGATTACGTGTGCTCTCAGTGGTACAAATTATCCAGCACAGAAGAAATGCATTTGAGCAGGCAGATTCAGATTTTAACCCTCCGATTCCCACAAATAGACTTCTGACTATTACGTTGGCTCTTTTGTAAGAAGTGGCATTGGCTTCAAGGATCGGTTCAAAGTTATCATCTTCTAATTGGAAAATAATAGTCCCAATGTGTCTCTGAGAAAGTAGTGGATATCTGAGGGAGACAGAAGTCAGGAGGCAGCATGAAGATCAAGATGATTGCCAGGAACAGAAAGGGAAAAAAAATGTTTCCAGAGCCTGCGGACTTGATGTTTAGTACAAGGACAGGGGAGAGTCTCAGCCTAAAGTTCTTAGTAAGAATTATGAGCTTGATTCGATTTAATGTAAATAATGTCAAATACTTATTTTTTTTTATTTCATCAGTTTCGCAGGACATTCTACAACCAAGATAGTGTGTAAAGATGCCTGCTTTCTCTTATTACTGAGGGAAACCATAGTCCAAGAGGCAGTCTTTGTGTCTTTTAGTGTTTAGGAACAAGACATGCCTTGAGAGGAGAAATTGGAGATTTTTAATAATCCATACTACATAATTGAAAGATTTATGTTTTAATGGAAAAAAAACCTATGATCAAAAGATAACATTTTGAAGCAAATAAATACTCAGTGTTTGGTTGTTTAGTACAAGTTGAACTCTTTAGATGACTACATTCTAAACTTAAGGAGAACAGTCTGTGGGATCTTAGACACCGGGAGGCTAAATTTCACAAAATTCTCTGATCTTATTAGAAACATGGTAAACATGCTCCTGTTTTTTGGTAAAATTACCAAATATGTACAGCAGAGCTTTCGATATTTGTTAATCCCCTTTATCTCCCATCTACTGAAAAAAATTTGTTTCTTTATTTGCCCTTAATTTGAGGTTAAAAAAAAACATAATTTCTTCACTTATGAGGTTTATCACTTGTGTTTACAGGACGTGGAGTGATCTTGTACTCCAAGGACATCATATTGTCATCAGCAATGTTTCAAAGAGTTAGCAGTGCCTGGAGTATATACTATTTATTGTATGCCACCTCCGAGTTCCATGACAAGGCTGTGTCTTATCTTTTGTTTGTTTGTTTGTTTGTTTGTTTTTTTACATCTCTTTCATCTCCTTTTCTCTGTTCTTTGACCCTAGGGTTCAGAATGTTGCCTGGGTTGTACATAAAGTCTATATGACCCATCCTAAATCTTTAAAGTAGGTGTGCACCACTCTACAAGACAACATTGTATTTCTATAATCTTTCATCTATTGAATGTGTGTGTGTGTGTGTACATACATGTATATGGCATGTATTGTAGTTATAGTCAAAATTATATTTTCAGGCTTTCAGAAATATCTTTAATCTGTGGTAAAAGCTACTCTTTAGAAGATGATTAAAGTTCATAGCTTGTTATTATAATAAAGCCTTTATTAATATGACCTATATAAAAAGTTAGCATAAGATACAAACAGAAAAATGCGATGTATATTTAAGATTATACACAGTGTCTGAAAAATAAATATGGTTTTGGATTTTACTTTTCTAAATTATGGGAATTGTTTCATAATATATCCATTTTTTAATTACTGAATTTATCTCCTTTTCCACCAAACATAATAATGTCCAAAGTGTGTAAATTAACTATTGTATGTAAGGATAGTCTTATTGTATTTATGAGTTTTGTAGATTAAGGCTTACAGTATTATTTTCAGTTTTTGGGTGTAATTCATCATATAGACTAATTTGACCTCTAAGAAGTGTATTTAGGTAAGGTTTTGGTTAACTAACATGTAGCCTACATTAGTGCTGAATGGAATTTAAATACACATGTAGAATTGTCTTCCTGCTTTCACTTCTTCAAGGTTTCAAAAATCTAGAAACATGTAAATATATAAACTTTTACAAAGCATTATGGTAGAATTTTTTTCCAGAATTTAAACATTGCCTAGACTTTTCTAGTGTCAAAGCACATCTTGCTGTATAAATATTAAAATTATATTAAATTTTTTATACACAAAAGCGTGATTTCATGTATCAAAACCATTATGGAATTAAAGGCATATGAATCAACAAATATTCATTGTGAATTATATGATAAATTATTTGTTTGAAACGTTAAATTTATAATGCCCTAAAATTATCAGAAGTAATTCGCCATTATCAAAGGTTATCCATGTAGGAAGCATGATTGCTGTGTGACTTCTTGGTTTGGTGCTTACATCAACAGGCATGCTGAGTAGTATCACAAGAAAAAAACCACCAATAACAAAAAACCCTTTTATGAATATTTCCCTGAAAATGTTCTTGCTTCCTTTTGATATGTGGAATCTGATTTTTAAGAAAGCTTCAAATTACCAAACATCGCATGCTTTCTTTTGCTGGAAAAAAAATAACTGAAAAATAATACATGTTATTTAATAAAAATAAACCAGATACAAAATCTTGCCTTGTATTTACAGACAAATTTTAATGGAATATTTCATGGTCCAACACAAATATCAGACCCAATGGAACTAATTCTTGTACAGCCTTTGGCTTACCCTGTATAACAAAATCTGTTATTTAAAGTAGACTACAAAATATCTCATGGTAAGTGAACTTCCAAAGACACAAAGAAAATCTTCCATAAATTTAAAAGCTTATCTCAAGTTCTTATTGTTATAAGCTTGGGATGTATATGGTTAATCGCATTATCTTAGGTAGTTGAAAGAGATTGGTTAGAGTGTGCAAATAAAAAAGTTGTTTTAGATATTTTTGCTTCTGTTCCTAGTCAACATTAGTAAACACAAATAAGTGTATGTAAAATTACTTTTACAAAATTTCGAATGTTGGCAATCTCAAGCAAAATTCTTTATGTCAGCGACACTTTTTTTTTACCCTTAGCATATTACAAGGTTCATACATTTCAAGGAGTAATGATTAAATGTTTTATCAGAAAGATAACATTTATTTTTTTAGTAGCTTTCATTTAAAAAAAAAGTTCCCTTTAGAAATTTACAAGAAAATTATGTCATCGAGGAAACCTAAAATCGATGGATATGAAATGCAATTGAGAAAAAGGTATTCCAAATAATGCGTTTGGCATAACAGAATGTGCTCCACAACACCTTTTGTAATCTTTTGCCGGAGAAGAGAAAGTTTATTTCCAATGTCTGTGATCAAGCCTAAAATACACTAAATGAAGAAAAAGTTCAGTAATGTCCAACAGATAATGAAAATTCAAATTTTATTTTTTTTCATATTTATCAGACTTTTTCTTTCTGAGGAGACATTAATGAAAGGATGAGGTGTAAATGGGAACCCTGTGGCATGTTTCTAAGTGTTGTACATGACATTTGAAGTGCCACTCAGTACACATTGAATACTTTGTAAGTATATAGGCATATCAACATGCAAGTGTCATGTACTTAATATTACAATATGCATTTTGTCTTGTGAAAATGTTGATGGTAAGAGTAGATTCAAAAAATGTGTTGGTTTTCTGTGCTTCATTTTGGTGGATCTTCCCTACAGCACAAAATATATTTGAGTGCTGTCATAAGTATACCCTTCCAAAAGATACGGATTTCATGTCATATAAATAGAACACTTTAGTTCTGAAGCTTCATTACTGGGAACACCTGCATTTCTGGACGCTGTTTTCAGAGATAAGTCTTTAAATTTTTTTTTTTAACATGGCAAACTTGTTGCAAGGTTGTTTACACTGAAATGTTTATGATAAGAATGGAGCTGTCTTTAAGGAATATTGATGATTGAATAAGAAGCTAAACAACTGATTCACAATGATATGAAATGAATATGAAGAAGAGATTAGCCATTCCGAACTCAGAAGTCCTTAGTTCACTACGCAATTGCATCATTGAATCAATCGACAACACTTACAGTGAGTACAGTGAAGCAAGTTCGTAAAAAGATTAAAATGTTACATATTTATAAGGAGCAATATTACTAGCTTTGAAAAGCTTCTAGATTGCTTTTTTTTTGTTCTATTTATGACATTCAGTCAACACATCGGAACCACAGAGAAAAGCAAAGAGGAGAAAGATAACGGTTTACATTTTGTACTTGTCTTTAACCAATTAGCGACTATCTGCTTCCAACCGTTACATTTTATTGCGCGTGACTTTCACTATCAGCAAATATAAAAACATGTCTACGAGGATCATGTACAAGGGAAAGCATCTAAAGAAAGAAAGCATTTGAGGTTTGACAGTACTGTGTGTTCGTGTAATGCTGCATTTCATGCCGCGCGTAAAAGTCCGTGTAGGAATCGCTACTGCTTTGACCCTGGATGTGGAGAAAGTGCTTAAGTGCTGAGTGAGCCCTGGGAGATTTTGCTTGTGCCTCTGCAATTGTCATTTCTCTTTTAAATTAACATCTTTGAAATATACATTATATTTCCAAGGGGGTATAGTGTTTTCTTTACATCTTTTTCACATTTGGGCCCAGTTCTCCAAAATAATCACACATTTCATATATATAATATATATGATCATATATATTACATATACATATATGGAAACGATGTTAAAGAGTAAAGCAAATAGTATTTATAACATAACCACATAACACAAAAATCTTACTTTAATTTCAAGCGTATTTTATAGATTCACCATCAGTATTTAATAAATTTATATAATCTATTTTTTTCCTGAAGGAAAATACGCTCATAAAGTGGCATTTTATTTTAACATATTTAAATTACATCATTGAAAAGTTCCTATCATGCCGAGGCAGAAAAAGTGGGCTTTTGAGGCAATATTTTGAATTATTGGGGTTATTTGTTCATAAGGAGGCAGTTTTAATATACTTAATTTTTGTTTATATAGATAATACTTTCTCTGGAAATTAAATCATATACATGATTTGTACTTAAAATACAGCATTAGCTTTGAAGAAATTCTTATACTTTAAAAAGAAAATGAAGTATCAGATTGGATTGCAAACTGCTGCCATCAGATTACTTTTAAAAAGTTACAATTACATAACAGCAAAACATTAACTAGGCATGGGAAGAACTGTCCTCACCAAAGATTCATGTGTTACCTATATGCAGCTAAAGAGAGAGAAGCTAAACAAATGCATATCCATACACCATAAAATACACTACAAGAAGTTGGCTTTTGAGATTTCCCAGGGAGTGGGGAGTGCATTGTTATGAAGGTCCCAAAATGATGCTTCCTGGGATATCCTGTAAATATTTACTTCCGCTATTTATATCGAAGTATCATAGCCCATGTTAAAAGTGAGAGGTAGAAGAATTATTGTAAGTATGCATGGCAGAGAAATTACCAGCTATATCCAATAACTATTGCATTCAATAGTAATCTCAATACATAAAAATGCTGATGATTTTAGAACCCATTCACATATACCACCCCCTTCAAGTTCCATGATTATCTTGCTACGTTCAATCCACTGCCTTTGGAAGGGTATATAGAAGTGCAAAGGGCATGTTTGGGTTGTGCTTGGGAGACAAAGGAAAATATAGAAACGAAAATGTCCTCATTAAAATATAAGTGACTTTAAGTACTAAATATACCTTATGTTCTTTGAATAAATTTTTACTTATAATCAAAGTATGTCAATCTATTAAAGCATGTATATTTCAAAGAAAGGTTAACAATGCCAAATTTGATTAGATATGAAATCAAAGGTTAAAATCCATGTCTTTTCATTCTCTGCAGTAATGTTAAGCACTAAACTATTACCTTAATAATTAACTATGAAAAAAATCTATAACTTACTATAGTTAGTTCTTTAAAAATGAGAGATGAATTAGCAAAACTCTTGGATCTTCTTTAAGAGCATTTAAAAACCCTTTGCATTAAATATCCAGCAATAGAATTAGAGATATTGCACTGAGTATATTTCAATATTGCCAATGTATATTTCAAAACAAATTATATTATCTACACTAAGATTTCCTCTTTCCCAGAATTCAAAATGCATATTATAATTACATGGGTTTCCAACATCCATACACAGCTAGTACAAGATACTTACATGTACATATAGTGTAGTTACCTATATTTTGCATAGTTTTTAGTGTGTACTTGGTGCCACTTAACAAAAAGCATTACTCGTCAGCAATTTCCTTTAGGTATTTTAGTTATTTCAGTTGTGACCACTGAGTAATTACTTCATTGTCTGTACCCATTACAGATTACCATTTGTTAAAGGAAATAAAATTGGGCATTTTCAAAAGTTTTCTGGGACCAAAATATTATGGGAAGGCTGCAGTCTAATATGAAGAGGTTTTTTTTTTCCCACAAATTGGAAAGAAACGTATGAAATTTTGTATTTTTATCTTCTAAGTTATACTTATGTTAAAAAGGTGGGGAAGAAAATGCATTTTCAGCGTGCCCATTGGTAACACTTTGCAATAAGTGGCACTAAATCACACGATAACTGCTATGTTACACGGAAGAGCCATTACTGTCCAACAGCTGCTGTACATGTGCCTATACGGTATCTCAATGCTGTTACAGTCATGGGTACATAATTACAAGTAAGCCTGTCTTTTCAATTGAATATTTATATTTTTACAAAACCCAAACAAAAACCCAAATAAAACAAATGAGGTGTTAGCTTCTTTGTCATAATCAGGAAAGTGGTTTTTCTTTCTCTACTTGATACTGTGATTGTAAAGTTTTTATGAAAGACTAAACATCTCTAATGAGATCATCCGGTTTCTAGATTAAATCCCAATATCAGGTTCCTTAAATTGCTTCTTTCAATTTCTGGTAAAAGAAAACAAGTTGGAAACTCTTTCTCTGTGTTTGTTTTAATCTCTCTTCAATACACACACACAAATACACACACACAAATGTACACACACACAAATATACATACACACAAATACACACACACACACACACACACACACACACACACACACCAATATTCCTATGCGGTATTGAGTCTTACTCTTTTACTCATGTACTTTTCCTTTTTTTTTTTTTTCATAGTTTTGGTCACCATTCTTCCCAGGACATTCAAAAAGGAAAAGAAGACGAGAAGAATATTGGTTAGATCTTACTGATGGAGGACAGTCAATGAACACTCTAAACACTTCTGTCAGAGAGGAAGCTCCTTTTGTAACGATTGATGCTCATAGTCTTTGAAGAGTGTGTGCACACACACATTCTTTTCACTGTGTTTTCTACCTACTGGACTCCCTTAGCAGAGACAGAGACGGCTCCATGTGCATGCGACTGGGCACAGATCAGGCTTCTCAGTTGACAGGAGTCCAATTTAGAAATGTTAATTAATTAATTTATTTATTTTATTTGCTGGAATGGGGAATGCCTACAATTCTCGTAACTTGTTTCCTTCAGTGAAAATCAAATAAACTTTTAGTACCGTAAAGTATAACTCCATCACTTTTGGTCCATGACAGGAAATGCCATTCAATCAAAATTAGCTACGTTTAACTGAAAACCATTTGATTAGAGCCCACTAATTTTTATCTGCCAGTAATTTTTCATTTTACGAGTTCTAATGGGTGTGTGTACTTCTCAGAAGGGTCAAAAGAGTCAAAAGTCTTGAAATGCAAACAATTTGGGGTTTCTAATTTTACAGTGTTATAAATAATGCTTGTGTTATTTAGGCAACAATTTTAGCAGTTGGAGCCAAGTAGAATATAGATGAAGAAGGATATAAATACAGCATCAATGAAGAGTAGCAATTTTGTAAATGTATCCTGAAATTAGGCTTTAAATAGTAACTGATGATACAGTTATACAACATACTTAGCAATAAGAACCTTTCCATTTTGTACTAACAGGATGAATTTTTGCTGCGTGGAGTCTTTCTAAAGATTATGCATTGAAAGATATGAGCAGTTTATAGACCTATTCTAGTTTCAATGTGTCTAGAGGCACCTACCTGATTCTCTCGAACTACCATACTATATTAACATATTATTGCATTTTTTCCACAGATGGTATGGAGTGAACTTTAAAAACAAGCATGCAATCACATCAATGCAGACTTATTTCCTTAAAATGTCATACTGTATATGATTTATTATGTTAACACTCAACCACATCATATTATTTATGTTCTGTATATTTTGAAAAAAGTGCTGCTTGACGGATGTCGTCCTTTTTCTTTTGTAAGAAATCAACAAGAATGCTACACAATTTAAAAAAAGAACTTATAAATTCTAATATTGTCCTTAAATGTTCGATACTTTTCTGATAAATAATCTAATATACAGCACCCTTGTCTTTCATTTGTTCTTAACACAGGATGTTGTATTCAATCATTCTTGTTCCCTGCAAATAAGATCCAAGGTATTTTTAAAACTCCACCATGCTGTTAGACATTACAAGTACAGCTACCATATTGTAATTTTTGTTTTCTTCTTAAAGGTGCAATGCTTGTAAATGGGAAAATAATTTTTTTTCATCTAACTGGATCTTTATTCTTTAGCTTCCAGTAAGTGTAATGAAGACTATTCTACCGATATTATATTTTACCTATAGACTTTGTATTGACTTTGTGACATCTTTAAGATTACAGAATTTCATAATAGTTCAATATACCCAAATTTAAAATAATCCAAAGAAAGAGACTTTCACCTTGGAGTTAAGAGCATGGCACAGGTTCTCTATCACTCTCTGTTTCATTAAGTTTGTACCTCGCAGAATGCATAGACAGGAATTTAATATAAAGAATTAGCTCATTTATGCAGAAAAAATATCATAAACACTTCCTTTTTGGCAAATCAACATAGTTAAGCAGCCATGAAACTGCCAAATGAAAATATGTAAAGTTTTTTTTGTTGTTTTAAATTAAATCAAACTAAGAGTTTGTTTTTAGGTTATTATTCAACTGTGGTTGTGATTTAAACCTGAGGCTGTGCACTGGTTGTTAGCATAAAATTACCTTTCCTTGTAACATTGTGCTTCCATTGTATAACAAATAAAAATTAACAAGAACTAGAAAAATTTTGTTGTTGACAGTGCTGGGACATACAGACAAAAATACTAATACATGTTATCTACTTATAATATCAGTTTATGTAATATCTAAAGGGATATAATGGACGTTAGAAAATGCGTACTTATGACTGAATAGCCTACAGCCAAAAAAGTTAAATATGTATCAAATAATGTTTAATTGGATTTATTATATGCACTATATACAGATACTAAAATGTCTCAAAATTGTGCCCTACTTCAGTTTTGTTTAGGCAGGTGAATTCTTATGGAACAAATAAATTATAGAATCAAATAGAGAAATGAATGAAATCTTTATGATTCCCAAAGCAGTTAAATGTTTGTAATAATTTATTGGTAAATGAAGCTACAATAACCTAATGGTAGGATCTATATAATAATATAAGGTGTCATGTCATGAGTATAATCCATACACATGGTGCCTGTATCAAACACTAAATTTTAAAATAGCAACTTGATACAGTATTACCAGTATAATCTCAAACATTCCAGAAACTACACTACAGTGTTTTTCAGTTTGTGTTTTCTAGGGCGTATGTTTCCACAACATGTTATCTTTGAAGATAGACAGGTAGAAAACATTGTTTGTAAACCTCTAATCTTCGATTAAGCTTAAACACATTAGGTCATCACCTAATCCTGTGACTTGTGATAACTGTCCAATGGCAAACCAATAAAGTCTATGACTTCAAGGAAAACAAATGTAGGGGTGGGGCTCTGCATACATTTCTTCAATGTATAAAAACAACTCAATATCGTGATCCAGTGAGATAATTAACATTGTTAAGGCTGTATATTCAAGCACTGTATGTTAAAAGAGCAATGGTGTCAAATTTAGGCAATAAGAAATGTCCTGCATTATGGATGGTACAATAATTAAAGAATGATGCTTTCAACTGCTGATTGTTGGTATACACTGGCTACTGAGAGCAGTACAGTATGGGTGTTAATAAAAGTAGTAGAAGAAGATGGTTGGAATGATTTCTGAAAGATGATTGCCAGTTTTCTCCAGCAGTCAGCCTAGTAGGTAAAACTCAGAACTTGAAGCCTGAATTTTAAATGAAATACTCTTTTTTCTCTTCAGCATTGACTTGGCTGCCTTCAGCATTGATAATGGCTGTGTCGGCATCTGGTGCATCTTCAGCTCCTTTAGCTTCATTTGTTAGATATGTTCCTGTCAGTATGAGAAGGAGAATGTTAGTTCTGGGCATCTAATAAAATAACTATCATTAAGAGAAAAAATTGACCAACTCTTCGTATATTGGATGATATTATGAGAAGTGATACACCGTGCAATTCGAACATTTAAAATTTTATCTTCCTTTTTGTTTTAAGAGATGTATTTCATGGGATGCTAAGGTACAATTATTTCAAGACAAGAGTGAGGCCGAAATGACTACGATGTAATTTTTTACTTTTTTAATGATGGACTGATTAAGAAGATCACACAATAACCTTAGTTCTTTATTAAGATGCATGCATTTAACAATAGTCTTAATTTTTTACCATTATTTTTCATGTTTACTCACATCTGAACTTCCAAAACAAACTTAAATGAAACTTAATGAAAATGAAACTTAAAATAAATACCAGTAAGACAAAAAGCATCAAAATAAAATAATACAGTTCAGAAGAATAATAGTCTACTTTGTATTGGCCAAATATTCCTGGGCATGAAAATTCTCACTGAGCTAATCTATGTCAATAATATTTAGATTGAACTATTAGGAAAATAAAATCTCAAAAAGAAATGATAAAAACTTTATTTTGTTAAATATCACAATTTCTCGGCTCATAAATTTATATTAATGAATAAAACTTTTAACTAAGTACTCAAGAGTTGATTCTTACTACTACAAATATATTACCATCCTTTTTGTGTTCTCATTCAACTTTTTGTTTTGTTTCTTTACTAAGCATTAAATTGGTGTAGTAAAACAATGTTTGCTTAAATAATGGCCAAAATTTCCAAAGTGAGCCAGTTGCTAGTAGGAAGAATATAAAGTACATACTTTTCTCTAACACTAAACTCCAGCTATGAATGTCTGGTTGATGGTGCGTGATTTTATTTATAGAAGTGTATATATTGTTTCTACGCTGTTAAAGGGAACACAGCATTTAACTTAGAGTTAATTGAATTACTGCTAACCCATTTGAAATAACACTTGTCATCACTTCCCTGAATTAATTTATAATTTACATCCAAATCCTCCTTTCTATCTGCATCCCTGCCTTCAATCACTTGAGAAACATATAGCCTATAAGAAGTCAGAATTAATTAGTGTGTGCAAGATTTTTACCAAGACTGAAAGAGCTTTCTCTAACTACTGCTCACCTTTATGTCTTGCCAGATATCGGCCAAGCAGGAATATGGAGCACAGAGTAACAAATACAACAACAGCCACGATTCCTCCTATGAGAGCATGATCAGGGCCATTCTGGCCAGCAAGAGAATTGGGATCTGCAAGAGAATGAATAACAGTATTTTAGTTGGTCTATTACATATCTGGAACTAGATGAGTCATTTTAAAACAGCATTTTAAAACATATTAAAATGAATTAGCATTGATATATATTAGGCCAATCATTCAGTCAGCAAATATTGGTCGTGTGGCTACAGCACACAAAATACCCGGAGATATAAGATTAAATATGTTAATAATTTTTACCATTGAATTCACATTTTAAGGAAAAGACAGGGTGAATTAAACATACATATACAAGCTTTTGATGTTACATGGTTTTTATTATTATTCACATTTGTAAGTTTAAATGTAGATGTGAATCTATATAATATATATATATATATATATATACATATATGTTTACACATGATACCGAAAATTCATAGGTACATTTTAAAATAAAATCATTCTGATGGAAAACTTCAAGTTTAGTACTATAATTTGAAATTTTCATTACACAAATAATATTTAAAGCTAGGATAATTGATGCAGGCTCTTCAAACATCTTAAGAAAAATCTGACAATAATACTTTGGGGAGTTCAAAGTTTAAAGTACAGATCGTCATAACAAATAATTTCATCAGAGAAAACTGAGGAGGAGAGAGCAGGGTGATTTTGGAGAAAGCACGTGGTGTTTGACGAAAGAGAGTAATATGCTGTGGTGACAGGTTTACACTCCTGTGAAATGCCCATAGAAGGTGAAAGATAAATAAACAACATTGAGAATGAAGTGTTCATTGGATTTATAGATTTCCAAACAATGACTGGAAAAGATTATCAAGAACCTTTACATTCTGCTGTTAATAAGATTTTATTGGAAAAAAAAATAAACCAGTAAAGGATGAAAAGATCAAAAATTTCCAGATGTTTGGACCAGAAAATGTTTGAAAATTGCCATTTATGAAACTCACATGACAAGGAACAAAACTCAATGAAACTTCAAGTAAGAAAATACATTAAGACTCTGCTCTATGGCAAAGATCAAATAAGTGTTCCAGCTTCCTCTCCCAATTGTCTTCTTGCAAAGATCCTCCTGTATTTTCTTATACTTTAGAGGCAGGATTCAGAAGGAGAAAGGCAACAAATAAGTTATGGCTGGCACTAATGCTTTCAAGATCTCAAAGAGTAGCTGTAGAGACATGTATCTGACAAATAGATTTAAGAGTGTGATATTTAATGGAACCAGTGTCCTGTCAAAGAATCATATCCAAACAAAAATAACAACCCGTGTTTAAAACTTCAAACAATCTATAGAGGCCAAAAACTTGGGAAAGAAAGAAATGGAATCTAAAAGCTGAATCGCGCCAATGAAGGTCATACTTTTTAGTGCCTGCTTCTAATGCATCCTGGCAGAGGACCTTACAGGTTGAAAGCAAGGAGAAAACAGTATCGTCAAAGCTGAAGGATCTTCTGATTCTAGTCTGACATACTGTCATTAGTGGTTTCCACTTAACTTGTATTTTCAAGTAGGGGGAATTATAATTAAAAGTGGATAACATGCCTGTAATATGAAGACTGTGCCTTGAAGTACCTGATAGATCATACACAAGGGTGAAATATATATATATATATAAATATATATATTATGTGTATATATATTATGTGTATATATATACATATATAATATATATACACACAAACATACACACATACATTATATATGTGTGTATGTACATATATACATAAACATACATTGTGTGTGTGTGTGTGTGTGTGCATGTATGTAGCAATCTCCATTCACCTCAAAAAAAAAAAACAGAGTAAAAAAGAGAACAAGTTTTCTTTTGGTTCACTCTGACATCAAAGTTCATAATCTGTATTCTGCATTTCACCATTAGAACTTGGAGCTTCAAGATGTCTCCTTTTTTATGATTTCTTTTGCGATTTTTCCTTTCTGTCCCGAGTTGATCTTTTGTCATTTTAGTCTATGGTCTTGCTAAGTTCTCTTGAATCCTTGAGTTATCTTGCATTCATTCTTTGAAATCTTTTCAAGAATGTTATTTATTTCCTCAAGATGTCCTGTTATAAGAAGTAAAGGAGATTCCAGATCCTGATGGGATAAGTTTTGTTTAAGATGGAATCCAGTATGACAGGGCCACATTTGTCACCTTGGAAAGGGCTTCAGCACAAAGGGCTGAACTTCTGGCATTATCCTAAAGATTCCACTGCAGGGGAGGGAAAAACCATCACTATGTCCATGAACTGTACAAGAATTTTAATCCAGCAACATGAATGCTCTGATCATATCCAAAGACCTATACCTGCATGATCTGGTTGGAATGCAGGCACTCTACACACCCTTATACAGATTATAGTCCTGCTCTTAGTACACACCTCTAAGATTAAATTACTTTGTAGAAGGTAACAGCCATATTTGAAAGTGATGCCTAACTGAGGGTTAGGCAAAGTATTGAATTAGAGAAAGATTTCACAGGAGTCAGCGATAGGATATGCCCAAGTCTCATGGAAATATTGCAGGCTATTGCAGCAGGGAAGGTAGAGTCAATAGGGAGGTTGGACAGTAAGTGCAGTGCAGCGAGGTTGAGCTCATTCATGACCATTGCAGGTCAGCAGAGTCAGTTGAAGCCAGAGAATAAGACAGAGCCAGAAGATTATAACAACTGCCAAAGTTAGTCTGAGGCCAAGCAGAAAAGTTCAGTCAGAAGCCGAGAGTCTTCGAGATGGAATCAGTCAGCTTAGAGAGAGTTTGAATAGGGAGAGCTGAGTTGTACCAGCCAGTAAGAGTTCAGAAAGATCTAAAAAGTGTGAGCATATTCAAATTCAGCAGTAAGCCTCCAAGAACAATTGTAACTAGACATAAAAGCAACTTTTAAAAATAGATGGTCTCTATGCATTTGACATGGCCCATTTTCATGAGGCCCTCTATATTGAGAGGGACTCATTCCCTCCTCAGGAAAAGAAATCAAAAGCAAAGAAGAAACACTGGTCCTTCTAGAGGCCATATGGATCTCAAGAAAAATATTCATGATCATTGCAAAGGACATGGAAAGGAGAATCCCCAGAGGCACAAGAAAACGAAGTAGCAGAGTTGGCCATGTAGAAGGTAGTCCTAGAATCAGTGGGGCTTCTCAAGACCTTGATTATCTTGCATGAACTTGAATTGTTCAAGTGCCCAACCTATACTAAGTGTGGGGGAGAGTGAGCAAAAATGTTGCCAAATAAAATAAATGCGTGGTGGTTTTTGCCAGAAGAGAGACCAATATTCTATGCTGACACTGAAAGACAGATGGTTGTAAATCACTGTCTTAGTTAGGGTTTCACTGCTGTGAACAGACACCATGACTAATGCAAGTTTTATAAAAGACAACATTTAATTGGGTCTGGCTCAGAGGTTCAGTCCATTGTCATCAAGGCAGAAACATGGCAGCATCCAAGCAGGCATGGTGCAGGAGGAGCTGAGAGTTCTACATCTTCATCTGAAGGCTGCTAGTAGAAGGCTGACTTCCAGGCAACTAGGGTGAGGGTCGTAAGGCCACACCCACAGTGACACACCTACTCCAACAAGACCATACTTCCTAATAGGGTTTCTCCCTGAACTAATCATATACAAACCACCATAATCACCTAAGGTGACAAGCTCCCAAATGTCAATTTCCCCAGAAATTCCCTTTGCTAACTATGAGGTTGACCTTCCAGGAGGCTGCAGAATCCTCATTGAAGGGCTTCAGTGTCCAGGATGATAGAAAGACTATATCAGTTATTCAATCAGTCCCAACTGCCCATAAGCCAGATATGACCAGAGCAGATACTATATTGGGATTGGAACTAATCAGACAATCAACTCCACTTCCAGGTCTGACAGTTATCAATGCACTATGGACCCTATTACAGTTTCCCTGCCCTGGAGGACCTCCAAGGGAAGGGTACCTGCTTAATGTCACCAAGACACACACTGGATAGTTTCCCCTATTCGAATTACTGAAACAGTACACAGCAGATAATTCCAGGAATGATAGCTGGGTGTATTTACAGGTCCAGAGACTACTCGGTTTGCTTGCTTTAAGGAATGAGCCAAGTGTGCACCTATAGCTTGTTTGCACTGGAGGAAAACACACTTTTTTGCATCCTCACATTTGTTAGTCTACAGGTGTTCATCTACAATGGCTAAGAGGACAGGAAACACCTAAATCTGGATTTCTGGGCTCTCCCCACCCTGCCCACATACAACAAGGCATCCCCATTGTCATTCCTCTGTGGGTAGGGGACTGGCCTTGAGGGCTCAGCTGCAGTTAGAACTTTAGCTATATTTATGGGGCATAAAACAAAAAACATTAAAGCAACTCAGTCACCAAGAAGACTTAGATCCAGGGCATCCAGAAAATTCTGCTTCCCAAATGTGGTTAGACTCTTTAGTCAAGGTTATTTCTGAGACTCAGAAAGAATTGGATCATTTTTTTTTTTTTTTTATGAGACAAAGGAGTCACTGTATGGCACTGGGAGAAACATATTCCTTCTGTGATTATCAGTCAGGGATAAGTAGAGAAAGTTTAGTTAAGGACTAAAATAACTTCTAAGAAAGAGGAAGGAAATATTAAGAATGTAACAGTCTTTTTTCTTCTAGTCCCCCTGATCAATTAATTGCACTACATATGATCTTGGATCAGACATTAATACTTTTGCTTCTAGCAAATATCATACATGTTGCTTAAAAAAGAAAAAAGAAAAACAACCAAAAATATTCCAGATTTTCTGGTAATAAAGCAGTTATTTTTCAAAAGATTCAAGCAGTGAAAATACAGATACTATGCATTATTAACTTAATTTAAAATCAAATTCTTTACACAGTCCAATGCTTATCCAAACCAAAATGGCATGTATATTAAACTATCTTAAGATACAGATACATGGCCTTCATTGTAAGTAACTGAATACATTTTCTAATTAGTTTTGGAGAAATTGTAAATATGAGGGTTGAAATTGTCAGTCAAAAGTAAAGTACTCTTTTATGTGCTTGATATCCCATCAGGGCAAAATGGGAGAGGGAATATGAAAGTTGTTTCTCTATGCAATGACATAAATCAAATGGGTTGACTATAGTCAGAAAGTATGCTGTGGGTTGGCGTGACTTTCTCGCCCTGCCATTCTATTATCAAGTTTTAAAATTAGTTTAAATTGAAATGTTCATCCTTTCATTTCTATTATGACTTGGTTTCTTACCAATTATGGATACCTTATGCCTTTTGTGCAAAGTCTTCCACAGAAATAAGAATTATTTTCCCCAATTATCTTTATAATTTATGCTAAACATTACAGGTTTCATCTCATTAAGAAAATAAATACAGATGTAACACAGTACTTTAAATATTTTAAATATAATTTAGATATGAAGCTTCTTAACATCTCTCCTGCCAAAATTATCTTTAAAAGTTGACATTCACCTGTGTATTGTTGGATTTGCTTTTGATCTCACTATCATCTGTTAAACTAAACGTCTTCCTTAATTTCTATTCATAGCAACTAAAATAAGAGACTGAGGATCAGGTAAGTACCATCTGAACAATGCAGGAATAAGGAATAATTTAAATGGATAAATCCTAGCAAGAAAATCTTATATAGCATTCAACTCATCTTCTACTGTCAGAGAAATAAAAGTGAGGTGTAGCTCACTTTACAGATAGCTAAATTTGCATTATTATTTAATCAAATACATCATCTATCTATAAAGATCATTATTTATTCTCAAGTGTTAGCCCATGACTTTTTTTGCAGGTAATCTGTGGCCATAGGAGGGGGTAAACGTCACTAGACTCTGCCATGTAGCATTAACATTCTTGTCCACCTGCAATGGATAGATGACAGGAAATGGAAGCTACAACTTTAAAAACTTGAGCTAAACATCATTTAATTAAGGTCATTTTTTTGATGCTTTTAAAATAAAATATTCTAAAGAGAAACTTGTGCCCAATGATATTTATGATCAGTAACTCTAGATGTTAAAATGTGGATGATAACAATACATTATAAACTTATTTGAAATTACATTATGGATAAGTCACAAACTATAAAGTCCTATTTGCAAAATCGTACCAGACATGATGCGCTTAGTTTCACATGTCTTTTAAACAAATCTAAATAACATTGCGAACATGTATAGGTTTCTAAATCCACCAAGTTTAAAAACATGTTGAAAAATTAAATTTTAATTACAGTCTGAGGAAAGTCTAAAGCATTAGGTCAAGAGGATGGGGAAGGCCAAGCTTCATGCATCTCTCCTGCAGACAGGATTGGGCCCTGTGCTGGATACACTCAGAGATGGTTTTCTGAGAGCCAGCCACACTATCTCAATCATTGCAACATGCAAAGACTATTCTCTTCCTTCTTTTTATTTTCTATATTCTTTGTTTACATTCCAAATAGTTTCCCCTTTCCCGGTTCCCCTCTCCCCATAAGTCCCATAAACCCTCTTCCCTTGGTCCATTCCCCCTCCCACTTCTCTGTCCTGGTAATCCCCTACAATGCTACATCAAGCCTTTCCAGGACCAGGGACCTCTCCTTCCTTCTTTTTGGGAATCATTTGATATGTGAGTTGTGTCTTGGGTATTCAGAGTTTCTGAGCTAATATCCACTTATCAGTGACTTCATTCCATGTGCATTCTTTTGTGAATGAGTTACCTCACTTAGGATGATATTTTCCAGTTCCAACCATTTACCTAAGAATTTCATGAATTTCATGAATTCATTGTTTTTAATAGTTGAGTAGTATTCCATTGGGTAAATGTACCACATTTTCTGTATTCACTCCTCCATTGACGGACATCTGGGTTCTTTCCAGCTTCTGGCTACTATAAATAAGGCTGCAATGAACATAGTGGAGCATGTGTCCTTATTGAATGCTGGGCAATCCTAGGGCTAATATCCAATATATACAAAGAACTCAAGAAGCTAGACTCCAGAGAACCAAAAACCCTATTAAAAAAAATGTGGTACAGAGCTAAACAAAGAATTTTCACCTGAAGAACTTCGAATGGCTGAGAAGCACCTTAAGAAATGTTCAGCATCATTAGTCATTAGGAAAATGCAAATCAAAACAACCCTGAGATTTCACCGCATACCAGTCAGAATTGCTAAGATTAAAAACTCAGGAGACAGCAGGTGCTGGCAAGGATGTGGAGAAAGAGGAACACTCCTCCACTGTTGGTGGGGTTGCAAGATGATACAACCACTCTGGAAATCAATCTGGCAGTTCCTCAGGAAACTGGGCCTGACACTTCCAGAGGACCCTTCTATACTCTTCCTTCTTTTTGCAGCAAATTTTGATTATGCCTTTTCCTCCTGTCCCTTTCTGATAACCAATCCCATCACTCAATTACACAGTAATTTGTTGACCTATCTATGCCATTCTAAATTCTCACCAACAACTAGGGACTAGAATTCCTCCCTTCACTTGTGGTTTTAGAAGCCTCTTTGAAATCTCTAAGTTCCTTGATTCCCATATTCAATCAGCCATAATTTCCATGTTGAAATCCTTCTATATGGTGTAAGCAATTTCTCTTTGTTTCTAAGTAGTTGTTTTGTCTCAGTTTCTGTTAATGGTCAGGAAAAGTATGAATACTATATAATTTAGCCCTCAATTGTTACAGTCACTTTACAAATGGAATTTAATAATATTTTTATATATTTGCAGCCTGAAAAATTAATAAGGTTTAAAACTATATGTCCTCATAGAAAATGATTTAAAATAATGTTACATGATTACTTCTATAAAAATTGACCATTATTAAAATTAAAATAAATAACATTTAAGGGGAAATTTTTATTAGCATAAAGCCTAATAATTTTTAATGTGGATGGTACTTTTAAAAGGTAAAGATTTATAAATTATTTATTTCAATTATTAAGCCATTTATTATTCTCTGTGTGTCTATGTACAAGTTTTTAAGTACATTTTTTTCTTGAGCTTCATACAAAATAATGTGATTATATTCAACCTTTGTACCTCTTTCTAGGTCTTCCAAGATTTAGTTCCCCATCTTCTCCAAAATCTATGTCTTCTTTTTGATTTTTATAAAACAAACTGGATCCAATTTGGGGTGACTTTATATTCTGAGACAACCAATTGAGTGTAGTCAACCTACCAGCAGCCATTCCCTTAAGAAAATCCATTTCTCCATACCCCTAGATGGTTTTGATTGAGTTTCTGCAGTTAGGACATGAGGCTCTTGAACCACTTACATTAGAATGTAATTGACACTGCCTTGACACTGCATGGCTCCTATGTAAGCAACCACAGATGATATGATTTGATTAGTGGCCTGGTTTCATTGTGTTCAGAGAATACTCTTTCGTTTGGTATGCCAAGACTGCTCGCCCTTACAATCGTTCTGGTACCTCGTTGGTTACCATTCCAAAGGTGTGGGTGTTCAATCACTTGCATGTCCATTCTAGCTCAGCAGTCCAGTGACAATGATTTTCTCTATTTTGACAACTCATGATTTTTTTCTGTTTAAGTCAGATTTTTAATCTCAGCCTTACAATGTAAATAATTGTTATCATACAAGGTCAACAAAATGTATGAATGCGCAAAAAACAACATAAAAGTAAACATAAAAATTAAGCGTTACCTAGGGGGTACCAGGACAGAGAAGTAGGAAGGGGTTGATAGGAGAATGGGTGGAGGGAATATGGTTTAGGGAACTTATGGGGAGTGGGTAACCAGGAAAGGGAAAATAATTTGGAATGTAAACAAAGAATATAGAAAATAAAAAAATTATAATAAAAAAACAAAGGGAAAGAGAGTCCATTGGCTTTCAGGTTCTCAGATCTTTTTCTGAAACATCATTCTTTTTTATTGTAAAATAAAAGTATTAAAAGTTAATTTTCTCCCACAAAAATTTCCAAAAAAAAAATAAATAAATAAACATGACTTAAATGTTAGAACTATGTTGAAAAAAAAAAAAAGACGGAACAAGATGGGAGTGGGAAAGTAGTAGCTTTCCCTTAAAAGGGTCACTTAGCATTTCGACTTGTGATGGTGGCTGAGAACCATGCGAAAGGGCTAAGGGGTTGAAAGATAGGGGAAGTATTAACAATGGAAGATTGTCAGAGTGTTGCAAATAACCTGATGACAATTTCTATAGGTAGGATTAAACAAGAGGGTATCATTTGTTGAAGTTTAAATCATCCAGGCCATAGATTATGAATGTATGTTTTGTTTAATTCACTCAAGCTGTAGACTCAGATATGCATAGTAATTTTAGAAACAAAACTGGATAATCTATGGAACCTCTTTGTGAAATTATGTTTGCAGAGTTCACCAGCAATCATTAAATTCAAATTCCTGATAGTCCAGATTCCGCCCACTTTAGGATGAGATTTGGTTGAGGTCCTGGGTGCCTTTGTGTCCTTCCTCATGACTGCTTTCTCAGATGTCCGTCTGTCTTCAGGGAGCACCTGCCAGTGTTGCTTTATACTTTTCCTCATTCTCTCTCTTTCTCCTTATGCAAATTCTAGACTTAAGTGATTAATTCAACCATGTCAATTTCAACAAAACTATTTAGTTCAAGAGCTTATCCCTAGGTATTAATTCCTATACTTAAGGATGATCATCCTTGAAGATGTAAATTCTCACGAAAATAAAGGTTGCCCTATGCATTTGTAATGCAACCTCAACAGTTTGAATCACTTCCAAGAACCAAGCTAATCAAGTGAATGGCAGGAACATATTAAACTCTAATGCTGAATTCCAAGGAGATTTGTGTACCAGTGTGCTGTCCTGAGAGCTAAAGTATTGCCCTTTCCTGATATTAAGTCATAATAATACTGCTTCGATTTGAACTGCTTCAAAAATTGTGTTAAGTAAACATGACTCATCACACTGTTCATTTAATTATTGTTCATTGGAGTTAAGTTTTAACATTAAATTTGCATTTCCTATGTTCCTACAAACTTATGCTCCCCTCGTTTAAAAGAATAATGTTTCACAAAGAAACATGTTAAACATCATGTTAAAAATAAGGAATAATTACATATTGTTATGGATAAAATACACTGTTATTTGGCACTACATGGAATTCTTTCTTTAAAAAAAAAAGTCCTTAAAAAAACTGTATACTTTTTTTTTTGGCCAAAGGGCTATTTATTATCTTCTAATTTAACATACAATTGTACTTCGTGACAAAGTGCTTGAGATAAATTTCTAAAGAAAAAAATATAAAATAAATAATTTTTATATACATGATTTACATGTATATGATTAAATATACTTATTTTCAAAATAAGTATATTACATATTACATACATATATATTACATATATATGACTAAATATACTTATTATCAGAAACAGTATATTTAAGAGTTAGGTATAGTGCTGTATGTCTATAATTCTAGTAGCTAGGTGGTTGAAAGAGAAGGTTTACCTGGGCAAGTGCTTGTCTCAAACACAAAACAAAACTCCATATGCCTTTAAATTTGTGAGTTTCATATTAAGACTTGAGTTTAAGACTACGTCATGCAACAGATTTTCAGCATTAGAAAAAAATACTGGAAATAGATGCACTAGCCTTCCTCTTCTTTTTCATGCATTAATCAATTCATTTGCTTACATTTCAGATGTTATCCCCCTTCCTCATCTCCCCTCCATGAAGTCCTCCCCCACAATGCTATTAATACAAGCTGATTTCCACATCAAGCTAATATAAAGCAAATGTCCAGTGTTAGTCAGTATTCCACCACTATCAGGAAATAGCTGAGAAAATTTATAAAGAGAAAAGGTTCATTTTGGAGCAATGGCTTCGAAGTTCTATTCCAAATTGTAGGACATTCTTTGCTCTGGGCTGTGGAGCCAAATGGCAAAGGCAGAATGTGTGGACTGGGAAAAGGGTTCCTCACTCATTCAGGCTCTGCACTGGAAACGGCCCACCACTTCTGGGTAGTACTTCCCTAGGAACCAAATCTGTATACCAGACACTTTGAGCATTCAACATCTGGGATGTTACATATCTATGCATTTGTTTGTATTAGATTTCCTATCCAGAGGGATTTTGACAGTTACTATAAATTCACTGTTATTATTATTATTTTATTGCATTTTTAAGTGTCATGCCATTTAACTCCTATACGATCCAATTTTCGGCTTCTTAAGCCTATGAAAAACATCTTTCAGAAAAGATGTTTCTACAATCTATACTAATTTCACACACACACACAGATGTCCTTTCTCTCTCCTAAATATGGCACTTTCTTAACATTTTCCCTGTGACTTGTCACCTTAATTGTAAAACAATTGATTTGATTAACTTTCACTTATAAGATGCCATACTATGCTGGGACATGAATAAAATATAGACTCTATTTGTCCATGAGCATAAAAACTTAAGTGAGAAATGATTCATCAAATAATATTTGCATCTTCAGAAAATAAATGTTCCAGCATCCTTCCTTTCATTTTATGGATCCATCTCTCTGGTGAGCTCTAGCTAGTATTTTTTAAAACTCCCTTAAGGGAGGAAATATCGCAACTTTGAAGAACTGTGCATCTCCAGCAAGGACTCTCAACCTGCCGAGTAGTGCAGCCATTAGTGGCAAGAGCCCTTCATAGAATGACTCACCTCCTTTAGCACTGTCATCCAGAAAAGGAGAGAACCTGCAGAAAGATTGCCTCTGTGATAAGGAGAGCCAAAGAAGGGAATGCATTTCAGGTTATCTAGGTGATCAAGGGAAAAACCTTTTGCTGCTGGGAGAGGAGAGATAAACTACCCTTTAAGCACCTGACCCAAGTCTAATTTTCCTGAATTAAATACTAGTACTCTTAAAAATCAATGAAGAATTGGAAAGACATCTCTCTCAGAATTGTAAGATCCAATTCCAGTTTGAATCTGACGTTGCTTTCAGTTTCTTTATTTACAAATGAGGACATACCTGCTCTGCCTTTCAGAAAAGAGTTCTGTTAAGCATAGTTTACATGAAATTTGCTATAATAGAAACATGTGTATCCCCTTAAAACTCAAGTATCATGATATTGGGGAATGGAGAATTGTGGAGGTGACTGCATCACTAGGGGTGTTAATGGAATTAACACCCTTATAAAATGGCCCTTCAGAGTTTGCCTTTGTGCTCCAACACCAGAATCCATTGAGAATGTCCCAGTAATATAACAGACAGGGCGCTATAACCAATTCTTACTGTGCCTTATTTCCAACCTTCCTATTAGGCTGCAGAGCTGCGAGAACATATTTCCATTTTTAATAAGACAACAAAAACCAAAATATTTTGTTCTGTTATTGGAGTCTGAGTCCACTTAAACAGTTTCTATGCATATGTTTTATCTCATTGATACTCAGTGAATAGCATGTATAAAATAATGGTCTTCCTATTATTAGAAATTATTGGCATAGCTGTATTTAGTAACACTACCTGGCTTTATGAGGAAAGATAATACTCAAAGTCATTTTCTACATTAATAACTTCTTTTACCATTAGAAATTGACCCTTTTAAAATATGTATTGTTTCCTCAATTTTCTTTTTATAACCAGAAACTCTTCTGCCTTTGAAATCAACAGGGGCTAACCCTTTGTATATTAGTAGCCTTAGCTGACAAACACAAAATCAATAAATGCAAGGAACCATTGAGAAGGAAGACAAATGACAAATTAATGGCACTGGCATATGTCTATTTTGGAAACATATTCTATGCAAGCTTAAATAGATTAATGAATGCAGTTTTAAGCAAAATAGATCTTTATTTTTATAACATATTACCTATATTAAAAGTTAAATGACCATTTGCCTAAGAATTTCATGAATTCATTGATTTTAATTGCTGAGTAATATTCCATTGTGTAAATACACCACATTTTCTGTATCCATTCCTCCATTGAGGGATATCTGGGTTCTTTCCAGCTTCTGGCTATTATAAATAAGGCTGCTATGAACATAGTGGAGGATGTGTCCTTACTGCATGCCAGGGAATCCTCTGGGTATATGCTCAGGAATGGTATAACAGGGTTCTCTGGAAGTGTCATGCCCAGTTTTCTGAAGAACGGCCAGACTGATTTCCAGAGTGGTTGTACCAGCTTGCAATCCCACCAGCAGTGGAGGAGTGTTCATGAAATTCTTAGGCAAATGGTTGAAACTGGAAAATATCATCCTAAGTGAAGTAACCCAATCACAAAAGAACGCACATGGAATGTAGTCACTGCTAAGCAGATATTAGCCCAGAAACTCTGAAAACCTAAGACACAATTAGCATATCAAATGATTCCCAAGAAGAAGGAAGGAGAAGGCCTTGGTCCTGGAAAGGCTTGATGCAGGGGATTACTTAGGACAGAGAAGTGGGAGGGGTTTGATTGGCGAATGGGCAGAGGGAGGAGGGCTTATGGGATTTTTGGGGAGGGGGGAATCAACCAGGAAAGGGGAAATCATTTCGAATGTAAACAAAGAATGTAGAAAAAAAGTTAAATGACATAAAATTAGAAAGGGGTAGGAGGCTAGAGAGCTGGCTCTGAGGTTTTGAGTACTGGCTGCTCTTCCAGAGGTCCTGAATTCACTTCCCAGCAATGATGTGGTGCCTCACAACCACCTAAATTAGAATATAATGCTATCTTCTGGTATTCAGGTATATGCATAAAATTAAAAAATGATTACGATTGGCCTATGAAGATTATTTATAATAGCATGTCTTTATGTCCTTTATGTACCTTTATGGAGAAATTTAGACATGGTCTACAGATTTGAATTTTTTTGATATTAATGTCTTAATTAAAAAATGTTAAAACTTTTTTTAATCTGTAGAATATTCTTCAAATAGAAATTAAATTTCTCTCATTCAGTCCTGATCAGTCTTCTTTATGTCAGCTGTCCACACAATATGTTACCTCTTTCTTCCTCTGTTTGTACATTCATGAAACAGAATAACAGAATCTATCACAAGAAACTTATGTGTGAATCATAAGGGGGGTCAGTTAAGGTAGTATATCCAAAGTATCATTCAACATATGTTCTATAAAAATGAGAATATATATTTATTAGTCATATTGTCTTTATCAATTGAAGTGACTCCAAATAGATTGTTCATGCTTCTGTATGTGACCCTGCACATAATTCCATAAGGACAGCACTGGCTTGACTCATTGCACAATTAAAGAGGACATGAAGTTGAGAGAAGAATATTGGTAGTGAACTTCTGGAGTAATGGTGTTGAAAATGGAGTTGGAGATAGATATGATCAAAATACATTCTATACATGTACAAAATTCTTAAAGAATGAATGAAAAATTAAAGTAATAGGAACTTACTGCACCCATCATTCAAGCTATAGCAACAATACTATGTACTTTTTAGTTTAATAGATAATTTAGTAGATGTATAAGAGAATAACAAATGTTTCCATTTTAATATATTCAGGTAGAATTTTCCAAGTTAAAATTTGAAGCCAACCAGTGTGATGAGATTCACCTTAGAATACAGCCCAGAGGTCAGAGGCAGAGGCAGGCAGCTTGCTCTGAGTTTGAGATAAAACAGGTCTACATAGTGAGTTTTAGGCCACCCAGAGCTAGATAGGGAGGTGCCTTAAAAACAAAACAAAACAAGACAAAACATAACACCCCAAATCTCACTTAAACTGAATTGAATGGGAATGAGCTTATTTTTATAGGAGGGAACACTATTAACAGTGTAGGCAATGTTCACTGTGCATTAAAATTTAACTGCTTGACTAGCAGGTAACAAAATATTCCAAAGGAAATTTCCCTCCTCAGACTTCCAACTCATCTCTGCAGTGTTATCTTTGAAATTTACTGGAGAAGTTACAACAGAACACCAAAACAGAAAGTTAGTCCAAATCTCCCTTTACAAACTAGTCCGACAGCCACAATATGTATTCTCTTAGTAAGTTGTCCAATACATCTAAAAATTTCACATATTATTGGTATGGATTAGGTATGAGTAGTTAGATACTAGTTCATTCCCCCCAAAAAGTCAATTGTTAATGAAGTATGGGAAGTTGAGAATTGCTCTTTCTACCTCTGTGAAGAACTGAGTTAGAATTTTGATGGGGATTGAATCTGTAGATTGCTTCTGGTAAGATGGCCATTTTTACTGCATTAATTCTACTGATCAATGAGCATGGGAAATCTTTTCAATTATAAAAGAACTTCTGGGGAAATCACCATCCCGGACCACAAGCTGCACTAGAGAGAATTATTGATTAAAAAAAAACCTGCATGGTATTGGTACAGAAAGAGATGGACAGATCAATGGAATAGTATTGAAGATACAGAAATAAACCCCCACACCTACAGTCACTTGATCTTTGACAAAGAAGCCAAAAACATACAGTGGAAAAAGCAAGCGTTTTCAACAAATGGTGCTGGTGCAGTCTGCATGTAGAGGAATGCAAATGGATTCATTTTTATCTCCTTGTAAAAAGCTCAAGTCCAAGTGGATCAAGGCCACATAAAAATTGGCTAAGATCAAAAACTCAAGTGATAGCAGATGCTGGTGAGAATGTGGAGAAAGAGAAACACTCTTTTATAGTTGGTGAGATGGCAAGCTGGTACAACCACTCTAGAAATCAATCTAGTGGTTCCTCAGACAATTGGGCATAGTATTACTTGAGGACCCTGCTAGACCACTCCTGGGCATATAACCAAAAAGATGCTCTAATATGTTTACATCAGCATTATCCAGAAGCTGGAAACAACCCAGGTGTCCCTCAACAGAAGAATGGATACAGAAAATGTAGTACACTTACACAATGGAGTACTACTCTGCTATTAAAAACAATGACTTCATGAAATTCTTCAGGCAAATGAATGGAACTAGAAAATATCATGTGTGAGGTAACCCTGTCACACTCACTGGTAAGTGGCTCATAGCCCCAAATTTCAGTATATCCACAATACAACTCAAAGACCATATGAAGCATAACAAGAAGGAAATCCAAAGTGTGGATGCTTCAAACCCACTTAAAAAGGGGAACAAAATAATCATAGGAAGTAGATGGATGGGGGGACCTGGGTAGGAGAGGGGAGAGGGAGGAAAATTGGAGGGGAGCAGGACCAGGTATGGAAAGAGACAAGAAAGAAGTCCAGAGGGCCAGGAGCAAAAAGCACTAAGCACTGTTACTTAGAGATAAGTAACAGTGGGGGGCAAGGGGCTGGAGAAACAATAGAAATTCCCAGATGCAAGAGATGGGAGAAACTCCCAGGACCAAATGTGGATAACATTAGTGGAAATAACCAACAACAGGGAGAGAGAATTTGAACAGACCCCTTCCAGTAGATAGACACCCACCTATCTCAAAAGTTTTAATCCTGAATTATCCCCCATCTAAATAAAATACAGGAACAAAAATAGAGCAGAGGCTGAAAGAAAGGCCATCTAGAGACTGTCCCTCTGGTGATCCATTCCATTCTCACACACCAAGCCCCAACACTATTTGTGATGCCAAAAAGTGCTTCCAGACATGTGCCTGGTATAGCTTTCCCCTGAGAGGCTCTTCCAGTACCTGGCTGAAAAAGATGTAGATAGTCACATCCAACAATTGGATTGAGCCTGGAGACACCAATAAAAGAGTCGGGGGAGGACTGAAGGAGCTGAAGGAGATTACAACTCCATAGGAATAGCAACAGTATCAGCTAACTGGACGCTGCAGAGCTCCCAGGGACTAAACCACCAATTAAAGAGTATACCTGGGCAGCTTCATGGCTTCTGCTACATGTATAGCAGAGGACTGCTTCATCTGTCATTAGTAAGAAGAGAGAAGCTTGGTCCTTTGTAGGTTTGATTCCACAGAGAAGGAGGATGCTACAAGAGTAAGGCAAGAGTGGGAAGAGGGTGGGGAGTTCTCTCATATGACCAAAGGGGGTGGGAATAGAGATGGGCTAGTGGTCTGGTGGAGGGGTGTCTTAGTCAGGGTTTCTATTCCTGCACAAACATCATGACCAAGAAGCAAGTTGGGGAGGAAAGGGTTTATTGAGCTTACACTTCCACGTTGCAGTTCATCACTAAAGGAAGTCAGGACTGGAACTCAAGCAGGTCAGGAAGCAGGAGCTGATGCAGAGGTCATGGAGCGATGTTTCTTACTGGCTTGCTTCCCCTGGCTTGCTCAGCCTGCTCTCTTATAGAACCCAAGAGCACCAGCCCAAAGGTGATACCACCCACAAGGGGCCCTCCCCATTTGATCACTAATTGAGAAAATGCCCCACAGCTGGATCTCATGGAGGCACTTCCCCAACTGAAGCTCCTTTCTCTGTGATAACTCCAGCCTGTGTCAAGTTGACACACAAAACTAGCCAGTACAAGGGGCAATAGGGAAGGGGGAAAACATTTGAAATCTAAACAAATAAAGAGATTAATTAATAAAAAATTTAAAAATTACATAAAGGATTGGAATATAATCCAACAAAGGCATTTAGAAGTGGGTGTTTGGAAAGTGTAGAAGTTTGGATAAGGTCCAGAAAGAAGGATCTTTATTATAGGCTCCGAGCAGCTTTCTACAAAAAGAGACAGAGTACAGACACATTAGCATGTCCATGTAAGCTCCTAGTTACCTAACATGTGAAACCCTAAGTCTGTACAGGGATCTGATGCCAGTAAGGTCATCTGTGATAGGGCTTCTATAGCTTACACTTCCAGAATTATGAAAAAGTCATAAACATTATGTATTATGCTAGCCCAGCCTCAGGCATTTTGTTATGTAATGAATATGGATTGATGCAATTAGATTAGTAAGAAATACAAGAAGACTAGTCTTATACTAGACTATATTTTCCAGTCTATAAAGTACATTAACTTACTCAACTATTTAAAAGATGGAGGAAGGAATAATTAAATATAGTAATTTTTATAACATGAATTCTGCAAAAATTCTGAGTGTAAAACTGATGTCGACAATATTCAGAAATCAAAATTCACTTATATTATTTAGTTATTGACTACATTAGATATCTAAGCTTAGAAGATACAGTGTTTTTAACCCTAAAATCTTAATAACTAGATAGCTATTCAAATGACAGATGCTAATTAGAACAACAGTAGTGGTACATACATTTATAACTGTCCAAGCTAATGATAGTTCATAAGAAATGTAATATGTTTATTATGACAGTGCTTTCTATTTTAGTACGAAATGAATTTGCATACTCTGTAAATATGTAGTGTATGACTTTAAAATTAATATAACAAATGAGAATGTGGAAGCTGAGGAGAAGGCCAAGAGGTTCAGAGTACAGGCTGCTCATTCAGGTCATGTAGGTTCACTTCCATCCCTTCAGTTACAGGAAATCTGCTTCCTTTTTCTGGCCTCTCTGAGGACCAGGCATGCATTAGATGCATGTGCAAACCCATGCAGAACATGCATAGATATAAAAGTAAAAACAAAATAATTTTTTAAAAAGACAGAACAAGGCAAAATGCAGCTATTTAACTCTGTAACAAATTCTTTCTTAGTGGGAAATGGCATTAAATATTGATAATGTCACAGACACGGCAATATATTAATTCTGCCTTTACAAATTTCTATAAAGGATGTATCTAATATTTTGTCTTGCATCACTATTAAACAGTGCTAGATCTCAATTTATAATATGCATGAAATTTAATAATTTAATTAAATGTTTATTATATAGACCACTTTGTAGACCAAATATTGAAGCTAAAGGTCATAACTGAATGAGACCACTTATAATATACCAAATGATAATGTTAACTGGCAACATTAAAATACCTTTATATCATATCTGTAACTATTTTCTTAGTATAAAATTACAGATGTAAAACCTTCTTGATCTATTACAAAGGAATGTGGCAAAATCTTAATGATAAAAATCCTTTACCTTTTCTGTGCTTCAGCAATAAAATGCAGTGTAGAACACTAAACTCTGTTAACAGAAGGGTTATAAAATCTCTAACTTCCAATAACCCATTTGGTAGGAGCTAAAAACTGGCCCTGTGTGTAAGTAAAAGTGCTCAGCAGCAAACCTGAGGATCCAACTGTGATAACCAGAACTCAGGAAAAGAGCCCCGAGCTCTGGAAGTTGTCTTCTGACTTCCAGACACATGCTTTGGAGAGTCCCCACATAACCTAATTTAAAATATTCAAATCACACAAAGGTTGTAACTGAAATCCTGGTGTATTCATTTTCCTTCTTCCACATTTGGGATGCTTATTTATTCCTCTCTATAATATTTTTCACCCTTTTTATTTTTCCTTACATTACCTAAACAATCGCTTTCTCAATACCCAAGTCACTCAGGGTAGTAGGTCAGAGCTGGCATGAGAGTTGTTCTTTAAGCTTCGGAGCTACCATGGGATGTGTGTGCCCTTTTGTACTCTTGCTCCCTCTCCCTTTCTCTCCCTCCCTTCTTCTTTTCTCTCTCTCTCTCTCCCTCTTTCCTTCCCTCTCTCCCTCCCTCTTCATTTCCCTCCCCCCCTCTCTCATAGGCATGTGAAATAAAACAAACAACCAAACAAATGTATGTATGTTATTGGTAGAATGTTTTAATGCCCTTGATTTAGTGTTTCAAGTTTAATGTAATTCAATTTAATGGATATTATTTTGACTAATTAATTTATTATTTTAATAAATAGAGTAAAATCCTAAGCAATTCAATTAGGACAATATTAATAGCCACTAATATAAGTTTGATCAAGTAATAACATTTGAAGTCATTTCAGATTGTATTAATTGAACATTTCTCATGAATAAAATTATCTTTTGTTTACTTTCTTTTAAATCTATGTGTGTGTTTCTGTGTGCACTTGTTGAGTGCTATTGGTCACAGAGGGCATAATAGGGGGTTGCATGCATTAGTGATGGAGTAACAGGATTGTGAACTGCCTAGAATAGTGGTAAAGATATGTCCTGTGCAAGAGCAATATGTACTCTTAATCACTAAGTCATCTCTCTATGACCATGGAATGATTCATAAGCTCTATTGATATATAGAGCCTATAAATGTAAACTGTTACATTTAATTTTCTGTATGACTTAACTTTTCGCTTGAAATTGTCAACAATGATATATATATATCATTGTGTGATATATTGTTATAAATAATAATTATATACAAATACATTGTGTGATATATATAATCAGCTATATACTGATGTTAGCATACATATGTGTGTATTTCTTTAGCTATGATCCAACTAAAAAACATTAACATAAAAAATGTAATAGCTGAATATTCTCCATGCATTGAAGCTTTCCATTCCCTCTCTTCTCTAGTAAGAATTCATGTATATTTGTAATAGGCATTTTATTTCAATATTCTTATGCTTATTATTTTCCTGGCTAGAAGATTTTGAAGAACAGACTTGGCATTATCTTCCTACTTCCATCACTGATGCAGGAAATGATGCCCCATTAATTTCCACTGACATAAGTAGAAGTCAGAATGCCTTGCTGGAGGTCAGGAAGTTCTGAGCATTTTATTGCCATAAGCCTTTATTTTGTCTAGATTTAGTTTTTGAGAAATTGTGTAGTTTATGCCCTACTCTCCTCATTTGCCATGCGTGGGAGAGAGCTCTTCTGGAATAGCAGAAACTCTATTTTTGGGTTCATTCTGCTCTCATACAAGCTAACTAAGAGTTTGTTTTACCCTTCATCCTGGAGGTACAAGATGCAGCACTTTCTCCTAGGCATTGATAGATGTAAATTCTACCCAGAGGGTCATGACTACAACAGTCTGCAACTGACAAACTCATTTTCTGACTTCTCCTGAGACACTAATAAGGCCTTGAATCAAAGGTCCACAGTAATTACCATGTGTATTTCAGATTAAATAAATGTGATAAAAGCTTCCATCTGGCTGTTGATCAAACATGTGGGGAGATGCTGATTTTCAGTGACATATTGCAATATGTCTATTCTAACAGTCCCTGATGCCGTCTTGTAAATTACTTACATTTGGGATTACTTGACTTAGGCAGACAGAAATATCACTCACTTCTTAAGTGCTACCCAGTGGGAATTTGTGAGATGTGGTCTAATCTTATACTTGTTAAGGAAGACATTAAGAAATAATAGAGCCAAGTTTATTTTACTAAATGACAAGTGTGCGCAAACTATTTAAAGAAGGCAAACTCAATTTCATATCAGCCAGTAACTTGTTCTTGATGACAGAAAACTACATCTAAAGAGAGTGGAAATTAAGATATCACATAGATGTTTGCTTATATAATACAATAGTCAAACTTTGGTAAGTGAAACCTTAATGTTTATTTTGCAAAAATGCCAATGGCATAATGAGGGCATTAAAGACTAAGAAACATTTGGTTGAAAATTTCCCAAGGGTTCTCTCAGCCATTGCCATTATCACAGTTTTAGGATTTAAAGAATAAGCAAACTTAATATATCAATTTCTATTTACAATGATAATAGGTATGGTAGGAGAAACCAGAAGGAGCGAAATAGAATAATAAAATCAAAAGAAGCCACTTTTGCTCAGTTAAAAATAAACACTGCACAGCAGTCATTTTCATGCTGATGTAAAGTCATCTAAGGCTACCAAGACTGGGAATTTGCTCTCTTGACATAAATAACACATTCTTTAGGTGGGAAAGTTTTTTTCATCCTGAGTGTTGTCCCATGCATGCAGGAGGCTTAATAGTATCTTGGCTTCACTCGTGACCTAACTAACAGCATACCTAGTCTTTGATAGTGATTCATGAGGAATTACCTTTCCAAAGTGCTAAATCTCTTAGGAATCCAAATCTTTGTCTGCACACTATCATTCATCCGTCCCTCCAAAAAACATATGCTTAATAATGGTGGAGGGTACTTTGTGGATGAGAAAAACAAAGATTATGTAACATAACATATGTTAGATATTTTTGACTCCATAGGCAGATACTACATGTTGTCTTTTGTGTGATTAAGTTATATTTATGTATGTACATGTATCATAGGAAGGGTCAAAGTCATGGGGAGCAGAGCAAGACTGGAAAATGATTATGTGTTACAGAAATCATAAGGGGGACAGAAAGGTACCAGTTAGAATGGGAGAGGTTGTAAAAGAACAACACTGAATAGTTCATTTGCATGAAAATATAATGGCAAACCCAATAGTGTTTATATTTTCTAAAAGGAATAATTACAGTTAAAATCTTAATAAATTTTACAAAAATACAATCACAAAGATCAGATGCAAACATTTTTAAGTACATGTGTGTAGGAGTTTTAAAAACAAAAGAAATATATTGTCTAGGTTAACAAGTATGTAAAATACAGGATATTACAGAATCAAATTAGATTCTTAAAAGTTTTTAACATAAAGTTCTCTAATAAATATTCTTAACCAGACTGTATTCATTTCATCATCCTCAATTTCTGCTCAGTATTGGACTGATCCATTTTTTTGTAATAAATTGGACTTTGAACAACAAAATCAATTCAGACTCAACAGTGTTGTTGAGAACATAGTGCTTGAACTTCATTTTTTTATTTGAACTTATTTATTTATTCCTTAGTTTGGCAGTGTGCTGAGTACCACAGTGTGGGTATGAAGGTCAGAGGACAGCTTGTAGAACTACTTGTCTGCTTAGACCGTGTATGCTATGGGGATTGAATTCAGCTTGTTAGGCTGTGTCTTTACTTGCTGAGCCATTTCAGAAGCCCACAGTTTTAATAAAATTGTCAGTAAAGAGCTTTCTCTGAGTAAAATGGAAATAATAATAATAGTACTTACTCTACTGGGTTAATGAAAGAGTGTAAAGGAAGTAACATGGTTGAAATACATTATAATAACAATATTTTAGTATTATTTATATTGCTGCTATTGCTATTGGAGAAACATACTTGAAATTAAATATCGGTCAACGCAAAAATAAAGCTTACATAGCTAATAATTCCACTTAGAATTAACAAAAACTGAGCTTAAAAACATTTGTTTTCTGGAATAAAGCTACAGCTAAGAATAAGATTTAATGAACGTAAGAGAAAAGTTTGGTTCAAAGGCTTATTTTTCCTTTTTTTGTCTTCTGTTTTAGTTAGGGTTTCATTGCTGCAAAGAAATGTCATGATCATTGAAATTCTTAAAAACAAACAAACAAGCAAACCAAAAAACCAAAACCACTTAATTGGGGCTAGCTTATGGAGAGTTGGTCCATTATCATCCTAGCAGGCACCATGGCAGTCTGCAGGCAGACAAGAAATCCACCTCCTGATTCAAAAGCAGCAAAAAGGGATTATGTGTGTTTTACATTGGGCATAACTTGAGAATTTATGACTTCAATGCCCATGCTAACAGTGACAACAAGGCCACACCTACTCTAGCAAGGCCACATCTAACTATTAATGCCCCTCCCCATGGACCAAGCATTCAAACGCATTCACACTCACACACAAGCATTCAAACACATTGTTTAACATCACACACCATCCAGCAGGTTGGGGCTTGGTTTAATAGGATACTCAGCAAGTGTTCAAGCAACTTAGTTGTAAAGATGCCAGGGATATTTCTGTCTTTATGAAGAGGAAAGAAATGGAATGATCGTAGACATTACAGACCAATATAATTACCTTCAGCTTCCAGGAGGACTGTTGGCATAGCAAGCAACTTAAAACAGTGAGGCTAACTGACTCCCCTCCCTGCAATGATACTTCTATGAAACTTAGTACATTTGCAGCATTTATACCTTTGCTTTTGCGTTAATTTAATGCAAGGGTATTTAAAAAAAAAACAACTTGAAATTGTAGAAACAAACAAACATATAATGCTACTATTCTGCATTTCAGATTCTTAATCTAAATGTTCTTTTCAACACTGACCCTTAAATCCTTGTTGCCAGTGGTAGAAAACTACAAAAATAGAGGATCATATGGGTGTGAATATGTAGTACACCTGCTGGATGGTGTGTGATGTTAAACAATGTGTTTGAATGCTTGTGTGTGAGTGTGAATGCGTTTGAATGCTTGGTCCATGGGGAGGGGCATTAATAGTTAGATGTGGCCTTGCTAGAGTAGGTGTGGCCTTGTTGTCACTGTTAGCATGGGCATTGAAGTCATAAATTCTCAAGTTATGCCCAATGTAAAACACACATAATCCCTTTTTGCTGCTTTTGAACCAGGAGGTGGATTTCTTGTCTGCCTGCAGACTGCCATGGTGCCTGCTAGGATGATAATGGATGAACTCTCCATAAGCTAGCCCCAATTAAGTGGTTTTGGTTTTTTGGTTTGCTTGTTTGTTTGTTTTTAAGAATTTCAATGATCATGACATTTCTTTGCAGCAATGAAACCCTAACTAAAATACTACATATTCACACCCATATGATCCTCTTACCAACTTACCACCTCTAAACTTGAAGTTATGAAAGACATTTATCCAGCTTTAGAAAGTAAATCTAACTTTATAGGGAGATTATTAGGATGAAAATAAAATTTACTTACCATTTGATATTTTAACTAAAATATAAAAACAAGGAAAGGTAAGACATTCTACCAAAGGGAGGAAAAAGGGGAATAGAAATTTATCACACATGCGATGTTTAAAATATAACTGAGTGGCACAAACTAGAAATACTTATAATAGAGGATGAAAGAATTCTGAATGCTGAGGAGAAATTTGGATGGAATGTGGCCTCTAGTTCATTACTGGTTTCACTTTCCCAGGTAAATGCATTGATCTCTAAGAGGTTGCTTCTTGAAAAAATGACCCAACTACACATGAATTGGTCTTCCATGACTTCCTATGAAATGTGGGTCAGAGTCTCATTGGGTCAGATATTCTTGGATGCTACATGTCTCCAAAACTAATATCACAGTGTTTTACAAACTTTTGTACAGTCCATGCCTTCTTGGTTCAAGCAGTGTGTAGCCCTGAGTTGGAGTGTGGTTAATATAGAAAACTATACCATTATAGGCAGTCTGAAGGAAGCTGTGTACCCATGCATTTCTGTCCTCTTGGGGGGAAATGCTTCAAACATGGGGCATAAAATGAGTATTACAGGTTTCTGAAAAGGGCATAAGGCATCTTTCTTATTTTCCTGTTTTTCCATGGTTCCACCTTGATGATAATAGACTGAATGTCTTAACTTATAAGCCAGCCCTAATTAAATGTTGTCTCTTATAAGAGTTGTGGCTATCGTGTCTCTCCACAGCAACAAAACCCTATTTAAGACAGAAGCTGGTATAGAAGAAGGGGTTTGCAGCACCATAGGAGGAACAATGATATGAGCCACCCAGTTCTCCCAGAGCTCCTAGGGAGAAACACATCAACCAGATAGTACACATAGCATTACCCATGAAGGTAGCAGAGGGTGGCCTTATTGGACATCAAAGGGAGGAGAGGCCCCTGTTCCTGGGAATGCTCAATGCCCCAGTGGAGGGGAATACCAGGACAGGGAAGCAGGAGGAGGTTGATTAGGGAATAGGCAGAAGGGAGATGGCGTATGGGACTTTCAGGGTAGTGGGACCAAGAAAGGGGGAAATCATTTGAAATGTAAATAAAGAATATATCTAATAAAAAAAGAGATCAGCCTCACTAAGGTAATATCTTGTGGCAAGTGTTTTCTGAGAGCACAAAGAAGCTGTGCTCCAGGGATAGCCAAGGTTGTACCTTGAGCTTCAGCTAGACTTGGTAATGTGTAAGAAACATTCAGGTGGTACTGGTTTTGAAGACATGAAGGAGTCATGGAGAGCAGCTAAGTATTGGAGCTGTGGGAGATTAGGGAGCGCCATTGGTGTAGGTGCAGCCTCAGTTGCAGCTGACAGCCCAGGACTGAAGGAATCATGCAAATAACTTGTGGCTTTGTACTACTATGAGTATCTATAAGAGGCTATTGAAGAAGCTTAGGTGCATCAGAAGACTCCAAAACAATTGGAGATGCAGTACTACAGCATAACCACCAAGAACAACAGCAGCAGTGGCATGGAGTCGAGCAGAGCCTAGAGTGCTACAGAGGGCAGAGATGAAGAAGTGACCAAGCCCTTTGGAGGAGTCCAGAAGATTGTGTGGATCCCTGACATCGGAACAAGAAGGTATAAAGTTGAAGTTGTCTTGGCTAATACAAGATTATAGAGATGTCGGAGCTGTGAGATACCTTAGGAAAGCAACTAATAGAGTAGAAATAGCCCCAAGAGAAAGAAGTTGGTTGCAGTAAATAAAGATGAAAGGAGTTGGAGATAGTAAAAGTGCTTTGACATCAGATACGGCAATGCAGAACTTTGGACTTTGCTAAGCTTGTTTTATGGTCTTGTTTTGGTCCTATATTTCCTCACTATGACATTTTCTTTTTTCTTATTTTAGAACTAATCCTTGAGAAACAAACTTTTAATTTTAGCATTCTGTACAGGCAAAAATAATAAAGAATGAGACATAAATGTGAAAAACCTAAGATTCAATCTATAATGTAATACCTCTATCTTATTCCAGTGTCAATTAAAAAAAAAATCCACCACCATGAAAACAACCCAACTAAGATCGTAAGAGAGCCAAAGCACTTCATCTCTCCATCTCTGAATAGCAGTACCTCCTGATATCTTCACATCCATCTCTTGTGTACTTATGTATAGCACATTATTTCCTCAGATGAATGCATCTCTGTAGGTTTTCTTCAGCTGTCTCTTGATACACTCCTCTGTCTGTTTCAGTGCTATATTCATGCAGCCACCCAGGTAGGCCAGGACCCCTCAATAATCCATGCCAGGATTTAATTTCACAACTGGCCACCTGATGATCTGCTTTAAGAAGTCACTAGGAGGTTGTTTCTGCAGACTCATTTTTAACAATCTTGGGAGACAGGAAACCTGGGTTCTAATCTCCTCTGCTACTTAATTAGCTGTGTAGCTTGGGTAACCCATCACTACTTGACCTGTCAAGGCCCCAGGCTCATCTAGTAGCCAGATTCAGAACCCTCACAGGCCCAGGTTCAGGGGACACACACACTGAAAACCAAGACCCACTATGAGATTTTCGAATAGTAATGTATGACCTTTGATATAGGAGGTATGTGGTCTGCTTTTTTGATTTTTACAGGGCACAACAGTTAATTGACTGGATAAATCACAAAAGAGACTTTGAACTTTGGACTTTTAACCTTGTTGAGAGTGTTATAGACAACAGGACTTTTGGAGGTCCACTAAATATATTTTGCAATACGCTATCAACAGATTTGGCCTCCATACACTCTTGTGTTTGAACAAGCCTACAGGGGCAAAGGAGAGGAATGTGGTGGTTTGAATGTGCTTGGACCAGGGAGTGGCACAATTAGAAGGTGTGGTCTTGTTGGAGTAAGTGTGGCTTTGTTGGAAGAAGTAGGTCACTAAGTGGGCAATGAGACCCTCGTCCTGGCTGCCTTCCAAACAGGAGGTAGATCTCTCAGCCCCTCCAGCACTGCCATGCTCCTGCCTTGATGATGATAGACTGAACCTCTGAACCTGTAAGCCGACCCCAATTAAATGCTGTTCCTTATAGGAGTTGCCTTGGTCATGGTGTGTCTTCAGAGCAATGAAACCCTGAGACAACATCTCTTCTCTATCATTTCCTTTTAATCTCCCTGTGAGTCTGATTAAATAGAGCCAACAACAGGCAGGCCAGAGTTCAAATGTTAGGCTGCTTTACAATTTTCCCCCACAAAAATATGCCTCTCACTTTTTAACTAAACATCACTAAATATCTCACTATAAAGAGGATGTGTAGACATCATTAACCAGAAGGTATCTAGTCCATATGATGGTTTTGATAAAACCATCATGATGTCCCAAATGACAGTCTAGTTTTCCATACACATTTCAGAGTTGTCTCTGCTTATCACATGCTTCTGAAGCCCACACCTCCAGACATTTTCCAAATTTATGTCATTCTACTCCTAACAGTCACATAAATATATTTAATTAGAACAACAATCCTAAACCAAGTGTTAGTCACACCTTTACCTCATTTGGAAAATAGCCACGAAAAGCATTTTAAAAGGTGAAATAGTTATTTTGTCTTAGTTTCATATGTGTTAACTGTTGTCACTAGTGGTGCTTTGGGGAAAAGAGCTTGTTATCCTGTAACATCTGGGAAACATGAAAACACAGATTAAGAAAGGGGATTATGGCAAATTGTCTCTGTTATGTATTTCTTTCAACTAGACCCATCCTCTACCTTTAAGCACCTATAAAAAGTCATCATATTCAGAATCTATGAATCCAATCATTAGTTCATAGTCCTCATGAAGGGCTCATAGCTGTACAGAGCCATATTTGGGAGTCATACCACATGGTAGGAACTTGACATTGGCCAAGGACAATCCCTGGCTTCGGCAGAAATATGCCATTAGGGACATAATAGGGAAGTAGGTTAAGGCAGGAATTTTGATCCTAGGGTGGAGAAGCTTAGAGTGAAGGTTAAGCTCATTGTTCCTCTAGGTCTACAAATTCCTGAATTAAGCAGGTGACCCACCCAGCTGTCTGAGCAGTCGAGACAAAGACCTCCAGGAGAAGCTAGACAACTTCCACTGGAACTCAACCCAGAGTCTTGGGGGAAGGGTTTGCCCAAACTGTTAAAAGGTCTGACCGCCATTAAAGTTCTGTCCTTGATCAGTGAACATTGTCCTGGCCCTTCTTTCTTTTCACTCCTTCCCCTTCCATCCCTCAGCTTCTGTTCCAGCAACCCAGTTCATAATAGCTGCAGGCAGCTATGGAATACAACACATAGCTGTAAAGGAACCAGAGATACATTCATGTATGAGCTGGCATTCATGAGCAGACATTTAAAATCCAGCTAACAATAAAAAAATTGTCATTTTTAAATATTAATGTTTATCAAGTACATGGCAAACAGATGATGTATCATACACTGAACTTACACCTCTGCCATTTATATGTGGGAATTGTAATCCACAATGCCACCACCCTCTTCACAATCAATGCTTTTAGTAGGTATTCAACTTTATAATAACAATATTGACAGAAGCCCTAAAATGAAATTACTACCTTCATTAGCAGGAAAATAGATAGCAGAGTTTCCTCTCTTTGACATGAGAGAGGAGGTTATAAGCTGCAAGATAGAAGAGAGTTTTCAGCAATAACTGAATCTGTGGATATAGTGATCTTGAATTTCCCAGCCTTCATGACTGTAAGAAATTAGTATGTGTACTGTAAGCAACTAGTCTACAGAATATAGTAATAGCATCTTGCACTGAGTTCTACAGAATATATTTTGGAGCAGGAGAAATCAGAAGATAATTTGAGGCTAACAATAATTGATCTAATCTTCATAAACTCTAGAAGCTATAACATTAAACTCTGTGACCAAGAGTCTGGAAGAGTCAGTGTCTGGCAAGTACTTGATTCCTCTTTGAAAATATATATCATCTGAATGCAGTCATATTGAGCTAAGCTAGTCTCAGAAAGATAAATTTGTTTTTACTCATGTGTTTCTAGACTTTTTCAAGATCCCTAAATCCATGTATAAGTAGTATATATCACATTAAAGTAGAAGCTAATAGAAACAAAGGGAGCTAATAGGAGACAATGGTGAGAATGGGCAGGGCAGGGGATATGGAGAGAATTTTCTCACAGGGTAATATATACTTGAATGAAACCAGTCATATGTAACAGATCTGCATACACACAATAAAAACACAATGGTAATAAAAATATGTTATGGTCTTCTAGGAGAAGACTTAGCCTGTATTTGGACTCAATGGAAGTTTGTACATCCTTATCGAAAGGTAAGTGTCTTTATTGTAAGGATCCTAAGGCAGCACTGCAGGTGACAGTGTATTTGATTAGTGAAGTGGCTTTCTGGGGTGGTCTGGAAGCCTGTCATCATCTGATTTCAGGAACAAGTGTACAGCAACTGAGATGAGGTAAAATTATCTATGAATAAATACATAATGAGTGAATTAGAACTTGAAATTGTAGAGGACATATAAATATTCAATTAAGATGTAAAGGCAAATATATAGAAAGATAAGTGATCATTAAATCAGAAGAAAATTAAATTTAGAATATTTTAAGAAAAATAAGGCGATCTGAAGGGAATGAGAAAGGCAGGATCGGTTTTGAGAGAATTTGATGCAAAAAATAATATCTGATGCTTTGAAAGTACATACCTCTGCATAAATGGTTCATCAAATATTTACATAGCTTTAATTCCTCTGCTAGTTTTCTGTCAAATTCTAAGTTGTAACTGTTAAACCAAGTTTCCCAGGGGTTGCATTTCAAACTGTAGGTCTAAACAGTAATCAGTTACAATATAACTTTTTAATCACACCTGAATTATCTGATAACAAAATTTTTGTCTATTATATCCACAAGTACATAGGTAACTTATCCTTTTATTACAAGGATATATGAATGATTTGTTGATTTTAATTTCTTCAAAGCTATTAATATGTGTTGTTACATGAGTAATAAGCTTGAATTGCATTAAAGTGTTTCTTTTTGGTTACTGTTCTGAGATATATTCTGATATCATAAAACAAAAAACCCTTTATCCTCTGAATGTCTATTTTATATTTTACAACATTATTTCCTAAATCTATAATTCCTGTTCAAGCTATAACACTAATGTCTTTTGGACCAGCAGTTGTTACACACACACACACGCGTGTGTGTGTGTGTGTGTGTGTGTGATAACTGTTAAATTACAATAAGTTTTATTCAGAAAATATAAAAGCATTTTAATCCAACTACAAGGTTGCTCTAGCAAAAGATCTCATCACATCCAAAGACCTTCTAAAACTGTGTCATAATGCTGCAATGGCATACCTTTAATCTCTCTGACTATAATAGATAGATCCTGAGTAAATACCTTTAATAACAAGCAATGAAGGTAAAGTTAGTTTGTAGAAGATAGCAGCTGTCCTGTCTAAAGGAAATACAAGGAGAAAGAGTGCAGCAGAAACTAAAGGAAAGGCCATCCAGAGACTGCCCCACCTAGGGATCCATCCCATATGCAGTCACCAAACCTAGACACTATTGCTGATGCCAAAAAGTGATTTCTAACAGGAGCCTGATATAGCTGTCTCCCAAGAGGCTTGGCTAAAGCCTGATCAATAACATCTGGAGATGCTTGTAGCCAACCATCGGACTGAGCACAGGGACCCCATGAAGGAGTTAGGGGAAGGACCCATGGAATTCAAGGGGTTTGCAACCCTATAGGAAGAACAACAATATGAACCAACCAGAACCCCCAGAGCTCATAGGGACTGAACCACTGATCAAAGAGTACACATGGAAGGACCTATGGATCTAGCTGCATATGTAGCAGAGGATGGCCTAGACTGACATCAATCGGAGAAGAGGCTCTAGGTCCTATAAAGATTTGATACCCCAGTGCAGGGGAATGCTAGGGCAGTGAGGCTGGAGTGGGTGGGTGGGGAAACAACCGAATAAAAGCAGGTGGAAAGGGAATGGGATAGGGGGATTGCTGAGAGAAAACTGGGAAAGGGGATAACATTTGAAATTTAAATAAATAAAATACTCAATAAAACAATAAAAATAATAAATAAAGTTATTTCTGATAGATTTACGAAGTGTTAAACCAGAGAAGGACTTGACAGAATGAATCAGAGAGAAGATACAACGAATAGGAAAGAGGTGGAGAGAGAGAGAGAGAGAGAGAGAGAGAGAGAGAGAGAGAGAGAGAGAGAGAGAGAGAGAGAGAGAGAGAGAAAGGACAGTTTTAAAGAGCCAGGTTGCAGATGAAGACAGAATTAACCAAAAGATTAAAACAGATTGCTAGGGTTAGAGGCCAAGCAGAGCAGTTCAGTCAGAAGCCAAGAGGAGCCAGTTTGATTTGGTCTAAATAGAGAGGAGTCTGGGAAGAAACTGAGTTATGTCAGCCAGCTAGAGGTCTGAAAGAACTACAAACTGTGAGCTTTTTCAGCAGTAGGTCAGTCCCCTAGTCAACAATTACATCTGGCAAATAAAAGTTAATTTTCCACGGGGGAAAAACTGGCTTGAGTGTCTCAATTGGGTTGAAAGGATATTTCACTTTTTTGGTATATGTAATGAGTGTTTCCCATTTCATTGCTAGATTTTGATTAGAGTTCATCTAAAAATTATGGTCGTAATCAAAAATAAGAACAATACAAGGCTGGTCACTCATTTGTTTGTCAGGGAAATCATTTGATTTAAGATACACTAAATTATTCTTTGAATCACCTGAACACTCTTATCTCTATGTGCCAATTATTATTGAACTATCTCCCTTTTATCCATTGTCTAATGGTCCATAATTGCTTTGTAACATGGAATAATTAAGCATTTTCCTAGTTTCAATTATGTATATATTTGGTTTGTTATTTTCATTTACATTATCTGTGATCACACAGTGTGATTCTTAACACACACACAAACACACACACACCACACACACACACACACACACACACACACACTGACAAAAACACACAGGCCATGCCCATATAGTTTTGGAATTGAAAATTGCCGTTTTAATTTGCCAATCTTAATTTTTAATAGAAATGATCAGTGTGGAGTTTTAATTGACAGCACTATTTGAAACTTCACTGACTTATAGTCAAGAAAATAAAAACATCTGTTCAGATATCACATTCAACAACTCAGGTTTTATTGTTTTACATTAAATAATGATGTAACTTCTTTCAGAGTCCAATGTCATTGAAAAATAAATAACTAAAATCTTCCTTTTAACTGTTTATCTCTCTGATAAAAGAGGTACAGAAGACAGTTGAGTCTCCTTATCATAATATTCAGGACCCTCATAAGTATTTATATAACATAATTGATGCTGGATTTTTGTTGTTGTTTGTTTGTTTATAAAAATACCAGTCCAGGTTGTACATACCTGTAACACCAACTCTGCTGGATGTTGAGGAGAAACGTCACAAGTTCAAGACTAGCCTTGGTGAGTTACAAAAAACTGCGTGCTAAAAGCAAAATATCCCACTAGCTATGTAGTTCAGTAGTGAAGCATTTTCACAGTATAATCAAAGACTGGCTTTAGTCCACCGCTCACATCCCCCAAATGCTCAAATCTGTAAGGGAAACTGAGCCCAAAATAACTTGTAAATTATTAAATCACTTTTTTTTCAGTGACACATTTTTGTTTTTGTTTTTTTATTGATATGTTTATTTACATTTCAAATGATTTCCCCTTTTCTGGACCCCCACTCCCCAAAAGTCCAATCAGTCCCCTTCCCTCCCCGTTTTCCCACCCAACCCTTCCCACTTCCCTGTTCTGATTTTGTTCTATACTGCTTCACTGAGTCTTTCCAGAACAAGGGGCCACTCCTCCGTTCTTCTTGTACCTCATTTGATGTGTGGATTATGTTTTGGGTATTCCAGTTTTCTAGGTTAATATCCACTTATTAGTGAGTGCACACCATGATTCATCTTTTGAGACTGGGTTACCTCACTTAGTATGATGTTCTCCAGCTCCATCCATTTGCCTAAGAATTTCATGAATTCATTGTTTCTAATGGCTGAATAGTACTCCATTGTGTAGATATACCACATTTTTTGCATCCACTCTTCTGTTGAGGGATACCTGGGTTCTTTCCAACTTCTGGCTATTATAAATAGGGCTGCTATGAACATAGTGGAACATGTATCTTTATTTCATGCTGGGGAATCTTTTGGGTATATGCCCAGGAGTGGTATAGCAGGATCTTCTGGAAGTGAGGTACCCAGTTTTCGGAGGAACCGCCAGACTGATTTCCAGAGTGGTTGTACCAATTTGCAACCCCACCAGCAGAGGAGGAGTGTTCCTCTTTCTCCACATCCTTGCCAACACCTGCTGTCTCCTGAGTTTTTGACCTTAGCCATTCTGACTGATGTAAGGTGAAATCTCAGGATTGTTTTGATTTGCATTTCCCTAATGACTAATGATGTTGAGCACTTCTTAAGGTGCCTCTCGGCCATCCAAAGTTCTTCAGGTGAGAATTCTTTGTTTAACTCTGTACCCCATTTTTTAATAGGGTTGTTTGGTTTTCTGGAGTCTAACTTCTTGAGTTCTTTATATATATTGGATATTAGCCCTCTATCTGATGTAGGATTGGTGAAGATCTTTTCCCAATTTGTGCTCTAAGAGAACACAAATGTCAGCCAAGACTACTATACCCAGCAAAAGTCTTAAATCACTTTTTGAGAATCTTAAACCTATTAAATCTTATTTTTACCTACTTTATACATTTAAACCTCATTCATGGAGAGCATCAATACATTTATTAAAAATATTCTTCCAAGTTAAAATTCTAATATAATTTGGCCAATAAATATAAATTAAGTTATAATTAACAATAACATTAAAATAACATATTGTTTTGTGTATATATTCTAAGTTAGCATTCAGTCATACAACTTTACCTTTGTTCACATTAGATCATATGAATTTGTGTGTGTGTGTGTGTGTGTGTGTGTGTTTATGATGGGTTCTGGGTTCTGATTTTATGTTTGTATGAGAAGGTAGGATGGATTCCTGAGTGTGCAACTGAATGGTTCTTAGTGTGAATTTCTTTTTCTTTTAGTGTAGAGTAGAGTTTAGGGCATGGGGAGGGGAGTTAAGGGGGTAGTAGAGGTAGAGAAAGGCAGAGAGGAGAGAGGAGAGAAGTAGTGGCTAACCATGACTGCATGGAGAGAGGGGAGAAGGGAAGTGGGAAGGGAGGAGAGCCCAAGAGGGCAAGAGGTGAGAGAGAGAGAGAAAGACAAGACAGTAAGAGGGTAAGAGAGGCAAGAGTCGGTACCTATTTCTGTTTCCGGTGCCTTTTCCCGGGTTCGTTTCCTTCAGTTGGTTTTGTCCTATTTTGTTGTATTTGTGTTTATTTTATCTTAGTATATTATATTCTACCTTATTTTATCACTAGCCCTTAGAAGCTTGTTTGTTTTCTGAAAGACAGAAAGGGCATGAGTCTGCACTGCATGGGAAGTAAGACAGGGAAGAGCTGGGGGCAGATGGAAAGACAGGACACAGTAATCCGAATATATTAACTGAAAATCAAATCAATTTTCAATAAAAGAAATAAAACTGAATCCTCAGTTTACACATAAAGGGCCTGAATCTGAGGAAGCCAACTGAACATTTTTTGGTATTGTCATCTAAGGACCATATCACATAGAAACAGATGCATTAATGACAAGCAACTAAGAAAGTTGCAAAACAGTTCAATAAATCATAAATACTACAATCCAAAAGAGAGCTCACACTAAGCCACAGAGCCATAGCCATCCTTTCACAGCATCAGCTGTTTGTTTATCCATAAAAGAGACAAAAATCATGTGGGTCATTTTGGTTGGTGACTTCAAGACTCCAGCAATGCCTTTCTTCTCTCCTTTTGCCGTGAGGCCGCAAACAGGACCAGAATCAGAAAAAAATGCCACGTTAATCGTGGTCTTCAGGTTTCAGCTAATTACAATATGGGCTAAATGTCACTTTCATTAAATGTCACTTTCATCTCCCGTTATTACAATAAAAGCCTGGTCTCAAAGGAGTTCAGGAGTTAGCCAAAGGAACTAAGGCAACTTTATTAGTAAACCTGCCTGTGGCAATTATTTTTGTATGCTCTGCTTTTGTTTTTTTATTGTCTAGAAGTATATAATCTCTCTTCCTGGAGAGTCGTACTTCAGATCACTTCCTTAGTATTCATTCCTGTCACTGAAGTTTCGAGTTTGCTGACTTACATAATAATTTACCCCTCCCAAGTCCCAATATGATTCTCAAAAGCACTGTGTCTGGGCATCTTCCAAGATCTTCCCTGAATTGAAATACCCAGCACAGTGTAGCTAATGGAATTGTAATCCAGTAGCCAAAAATTTAAATGTATATTCTTAGCTGAAGAAGCGTGAGTAATTCACTCATCTTTTTAACTCCAAGAACTCATGATTAAGTCAGAAATTAATACAAAGGATGTTTCTCAGTCTTCTTACCAATGCCCAGTGTAGAGGCTATTCCTGGTTGTCATCTTGACTATATATGGAATGAACTACAGTCTAGAATTGGAAGGCTCACCTATGATCCTAATTTGGAGGCTCAGAGATATAAGTTTCTGACCTGGATCTTGGCATGGAGACCTTGAAGCATAGCGGCTAAGACAAGGAGATATCCGAGTTCAAGATCATTTGGGATTAAAGGCATGGATGCACACACCTTTAATCTGGGCCACACCCTCTGTTGGAGACCTACAGCCTTTAATCTGGGCTACACCCTCTGCTGGAGATATATAAGGACATTGGAAGAAGGAAGATTCACTCTCACTCTTCCTTGCCTGCTTGCTTCGTGGGACTGAGAAACTGCTAGATCCTTGGACTTCCATCCACAGCTGCTGCTGATCATTGTTGGGGAGTTGGACTATAGACTGTAAGTCATTGACAAATTCCCTAACTATATAAAGACTATCCATACATTCTGTGACTCTAGAGAACCCAAACTAATACACCCAGTAAATGAAATGAAAAATTTCAGACATAAGCTACTATAGTGATAATTTATTCAAAATAAACTCTTGTGTAACACATACACCCACATCATCTCTTTTGTTCCTCAAACCTTATCACTTTTTACTGAATCTAGTTTTTTTTCCCTTTGCTTTCCACAGACGATACCATATAAATCCTTCTGACACACTCCCAGCTTTTCCATTTCTCTGGACTTTCCAAATCTCACACAGAATCTTGTCTTTGCCTTGAATATCCACCAATTAAATTAAGACATGCTCAAGAGTGTCTTTACCAGTTTTTGTTCAAAGACCCACTATAATTATAATATAATTATTATATTCATTCTCAAGGCACTGCTCCATTCAAATCCCTCAGTAGTTCTCTTTGGCTGCAAAGTTTCTCTTTAGTGTGGTGTTTAAGGCATATCTCAGAAATGATCCAAAACCTGCTTACTGTCTGTATTTCTCTCAATTAGCACTGCTTTGCCTTCTAGTTAAACTATAGTATGACCCTCAATTACCACTGCTTCGCCTTCTAGTTAAACTATAGTATGATGGGCATTCTCAACCCCCTGTACCTCCAATCATCCATTTATATCTAGCCCAGATGCACCAGTAAATATATCATTACTCATTCTTCATCTCTGCATGCTGAAACCATGCTATAAAAGGGAACACGTTTAACATATTGGACATTTCATTAGGATATGAACTTCCATATATATGATGATCTGTAGTAAACCAAGTATTATTATTTCAGAAAGATTATTTAACAGGTGCAATAACTTAAGTGTAATAAAAGTACATAACAGGTTCATCAACCTAGAATTTAAAACCAAAGAAGATGTTTAAATATCTAGAACTTCAAAGTCAATGTAGATACTTAAAAGGCAAAGTTGTGTGTAGCATTTAAGATTGCTATTTCTAGACTATTTATATATTTGAAATCAGAGTTTAGGCCAAACAAAGAGACAGGAAGAAAGTAAGCATTCGAGTTGTTAATCTTATTTCTACAGTTTCAAAGTGAAGATGTTCTCTAAGAGAAAGGGAATCTAAAGGAAGGAACATTTGAGAAAGGCCCTACAAAAAACTTAAACCTCTCACATTGTTTGATGATACATCTTGGAGATGTTTTTCTTATGACCCTTGATATAATTTCATAGCAGTTTCTAGGCAATTTTTATTCATCAGTTGGCAAACACAAGGAATTCCTCTAAATAATTTACTAGATTGTTTTCTTATTAAAATACAGACAACTCAATATTTCTTGTATAGATTTGCTTCTGTATATTAGCATCTGATATTTCATGAGGGTTACAGAGAAGTATAAGAGTAGGATCCCTTTACTTTCCACATGTAATTTTGTAGTTTGCTTCTCAGCATTAATTTACAAATGCCAATCCCCAAATAATATTCCACTGCTTCAGTTGAAGACAAAATAAACCTTACTTTACCAAGTTAAACACGTAGATTTCCATTTTCATAACCACACAATGTCTTTGAAACCAAACTACCCTCTATTAACATGTGGCAGCTAAGGAGTTGGTGAGATTGCATAGTGGATAAGAGAATTCACTGAGTGGCCAGGATGAGAACCTCAGCTCAAATCTGGATAACTTTTACGTCAAAGATAGAAAGATCCCAGGTAGTCATGGAACAGCCATTGTAGCTATTATTGTGAGCTCTAGATGTAGGGAGAGATCTTCTCTAAAGCTAATATTGTAAAGAGTAACAGAACAAGACTTCTGAAATTGTCATTCATATACCACATGCACTCATACATATACATGTACACACGTTTGACTGTGGGCTTGTGACATGTAATTCTTTAGCAAATACTAATGAGTAAATAGACAATACTTGGCAGTTAAATGATAATTTTACTTAAAAATGAGCTAAATGAGTGATCACAGAATAGTGATGTACTTCTTTCTTACGTTGACACCACCAATGTAATTCTTTGGAAGTTTTGAAGGTAGTCATTTGTTTCTAAACACACATAAAACTGCAAGTCATAAAATACTACTCTGCTGTTGGATCTGAATTCAACACACATCCAACTTTTGAAAAGGCAAAGACACAGACTTCAAATCTCAGAACTATAATTCTATGGGAGGTTCCTGAGAGAGAAGGTAGACTTAATTTATTTGTTTATTCATGACACCTAGACCAGACATTACCTTAAGTAGGCCCTCCTTTTAACAATTTAGGGACTGACTACTTATCATAAAGGAAAGTGATTTTAAAATTGAAATCTAATTAAATTTGTATATTTAAAAGCTGGCTTAAAGTAACTTCCAAGAAACTATGTTTTTAGTCTAAATTTAATATGGCAAAACCATTCAAACATAACCTTTATTCTTATATTGTTCCCATAAATATGATGAGTCATTTCTGTAGGCTATGCCTCATGGAACATTGCAAATAAGCTTGAGAACCAATTATGAGGAAATGGATGTTTTGCAGCTGGTGGCAACACTGGAAAGAGAAACCAAAGTTCCTGCAACTGTGCTGATCTAATTAGCAGCAGCTAGGCATTGAAACAGTGTGTCCTACAATGATTTAGAGTGAAGTAAATAAAAGAGGATCGATATTTTCTTTTTTTTTTTTTTTGTCTTTTTTTTTTTATTTGATATAATTTATTTACATTTCAAATGATTTCCCCTTTTCTAGCCCCCCCCACTCCCCGAAAGTCCCGTAAGCCCCCTTCTCTTCCCCTGTCCTCCCTCCCACCCCTTCCCAGTTCCCCGTTCTGGTTTTGCCAAATACTGTTTCACTGAGTCTTTCCAGAACCAGGGACCACTCCTGCTTTCTTCTTGTATCTCATTTGATGTGTGGATTATGTTTTGGGTATTCCAGTTTTCTAGGTTAATAACCACTTATTAGTGAGTGCATACCATGATTCACCTTTTGAGTCTGGGTTACCTCACTTAGTATGATGTTCTCTAGCTCTATCCATTTGCCTAAGAATTTCATGAATTCATTGTTTCTAATGGCTGAATAGTACTCCATTGTGTAGATATACCACATTTTTTGTATCCACTCTTCTGTAATAACGATATTTTCTTTTTAATGTCATGTTTTGTCTCTAGTGTGGGTAGTGTTATTGTTTGTAACTATTGTTATGTCTTTGTTTGCAAACTATTATACACATTGTAAATATTCCCGTGTTCTGCTATGGGGCAGGTAGTTCAAGGAAAAGGCAGGGCATTCAACAGGTAATGAGTTTCTAAATCTGTAATGAGTTACTAAAGTGTAAGTTAGTAAAGACTTGTGAAGAAGAGTGGAATGTCAAAATGAGAACAAGCTGGCTGACAGGAATACACTGGAAAATTAAAGAAACATTTTCTCCAATCACATGCTTTAAAAAGAATGGATAAGATTTGTAGCTCAGTCTTTTTAACAGGTGCATGAGCAAACAGGAGATGATGATGGAGGAATGTTGGTCAGTATCTCCTCCCACTTCTGAGGCTTTGGGAGATAAGCAGCAATGAGAAGGTACAGAAAATATAGCAATATAGTAGGATATGACAAACTATGTTATGTTTAATACATTTCCAGCAAAATTGTACATACTGGATAGTGTTATGGGCTGAGTTCAAGGAAGACATTAATTTCTACACAGCTCCTTTTAAACTCCCTTTCCCCACAGTGTTTGGGGACAGATACAGTTGGTTTAATTTAAAAGCCACCCCAAAACTGTGTTAGTGTCATACAATGTAAAGATACTACAATGAAGGCTAAGCTATGTATTTCCTATCACTCAGGATGACATCACAACAAGGTTCTCAGTCAGTTAGACTTACTGCTACATACTTTAATGTAATAGGGGAAAAGAAAATTTTGAATTGGTACTTGGATTTTAATTGCAGTTTTGACCTTAGTTAACAGAATGTGAATAATTTACCTTATGTCATGGAAACTGTTTCTATGTCCACACAGTTAACGCATATCCCTGATTTATAATCTAAGAGAATAGCAGTCAAACCACAATTCCCAGGTACATGCCAATTACTCACTGAACAGAACTGTTGGCATTTGATTAGAAGTATCAGTGATATTTTTATTTTAACCTGAATATATCCATGTTACTCCCATAGTCCATTTTCAGGGTGGGTTTAAAAAAATTTAAAACTCCTTCAAGTCATGATGTTAGATTACATTACCAAATCAGAATAATTTTCCCATTCTCTCATGAATCCTTATGTGCCTCAGTTGAAAATAATCATTCATTTCTGTGCTTTCCTATGGTGTTCAGCTCCATGGTTATTTCAAAGATAAAAAGTAAATTTGCAAAGATTAATTATTTAAATAAAAATCATGTACTATGTTCCATAGGTATTGACGTTGATGATCAACTACTTACTAGGTATAACAAATACGAGGTCTGATTGTTGCTAACATGCAAATAGATCATTATAGCACCATAATAGAATATCTGTCTCTGCAATGTGGAAAGGGTTACTAAAATAAAGTTACCTGAGAAAAAAGATATGAGACAATCATGCAGCATATGTAAAGAGAGAAAATCTGGAAGTTCTGGAGACTATGAGACTATAATAAAATCTTCTTAACATCCCTAGAAAATATGTATATCTTAAAAATCCTTAGAATTTTGATTCAAGTCACTATTTCACCTAAAATGGAAGGATGCATATGTAAGCTCTTAGTGGAAATGTTTATTCTAGGTCAGTATTAAGAAAGCTGAAATAAACATTATTTCCTCTGTTTCTGTTTTGTCAAAGTACTTCATTCTTCTAAGCATCTTTAATATTCTTTGTAGCAAACACTTTTCAAGAAGGCATCAAAATTAATAAGATTTTTTTGGTATCCAATTTTAGTCATTAAACCATTTTTATTGTTGTTAGAGATTTACTAGTTCATATCATGAATAGCTGTGAAGTTAATACATTAAAGGCAATGCAAAATATAATTGCTCCAAATTATTCATACTGTCCTAGTTTGTGCAAACCACAGACATGAGATACATTATTTGAGCCTGAAGATGTAATATACTAAGACACTATGAATAACATCTTTGTATGAGGAAAACATTGCTTTTTTTAAAAAAAAATCTGGTCATATTGAGAACAATAACTTTTCAAAGACAGTGAGGTAAATTTAAATTAATGATGCTGTGAGCCAGAACAGTGAAAAATAAAGTTTAGACTGTGTGTGTGTGTGTGCATGTGTATGTGTCTCTCTGTGTGTGAGTCTGTGTGTGTGTGCGGGTGTGTGTGTGTGAGCCTGTGTGTGTGTGCGTGTGTGTGTGTGTGTGTGTGTGTGTGTGTGTGTGCATGCGTGTGTGTGTGTGTGTGTGTGTGTGTGTGCATGTGTGTGTGTCTGTGTGTGTGTGTGCGCGCATGTGTGTATGTGTGTGTGAGTCTGTGTGTGTGTCTGTATGTGTGAATCTGTGTATGTGTGTCTGTGTGTGTGTCTGTGTGTGTGCATGCATGTGTGTATGTGAGTCTGTGTGTGTGCATGCACGCGTGTGTGTCTGTGTGTGTGTGTGTATGTGTGTGTGTGTGTGTTAATGTATGTTAATGTGGATGGTTTTAGTTATGTGGGTTTTTTATTTTATTTTTTTGATGTAGCTCAGGCTTGCCCTGTATTCACTAGATATCTCAGGTTGATCACTAGCTTGAAGCAACCATTCTACTGTAGTCTCCAGTGTTTTAGGATTATAGGTATGAACCACAAAGAACATATACTCAGGTAGAAAATGCAGAAACCAAAGTAACAACTTTGGATCTGTTAAGGGAGCAATTTACTGTGCTAATTTAAACAAGACAAAAGAAAGTGATCACTGCCCTCCTCTGCAGTTTCTTCCAGCCTTTCCCTAATTCAACCACAGGGGCTTGCAGCTTGTGTCCATTGGTTGTGTGTAAGCATCTGCATCTGTCTCAGTCAGCTGCTTGCTGGGCCTCTCAGAGGGCAGCCATGCTAGGCTCCTGTCTGTACATATTCCATAGCATCAGTAACAGTGTCAGGCCTTGGAGCCTCCACTTGAGATGGGTCCTAATGTGGGCCTGTCACTGAACCTCCTTACCCTCAGTCTCTTCTCCATTTTTGTCCCTGTAGTTCTTTAGACAGAAACAATTCTGGGTCAGAGTTTTTGACTGTGGGATGGCAACCCCATCTCTCCAATTGATACCCTGTCTCTCTACTAGCGGTGGACTCTACAAGTTCCCTCTTCCCACTGCAGGGCATTTCATCCTTTCAAAGGTCCCTCCCTTCGTATCCCGAGAGTTTCTCACCTCCCAGGACTCTGGTACATTCTAGAGGGTCCCTCCACCTCCTACCTCCTGAGGTTGTCTGTTTCCATAAGAGGGCAACCCCATAGGAAAACTAGCAGTCTCAATTAACCTGAACTCCTGAGATCTCTCAGACACTGAGTTACCAACCAAGTAGTATACATAAGCTGACATGAGGCCCCTGGCATATATACAGCAGAGAACTGCCTGGTCTGGCATCAGTGAGAGAAGATGCACCTAATCTTCAAGAGACATGAGGTCCCAGGCAACGGGGAGGTCTCATGGGGCAGGGGTGGGGGGGGGGTGGAGACATCCTTTTGGAGACAGGGGAGGAGGTATGGGATGAAGAACAGTCAGAGGGCAGACTGGGAGGGGGATAATGACCAAACTTCAAATAAAGATTAAAGAATTAAAAAAAAAAAAAAAAAGAAAGTAGTCCTTGCTTCCTGAAGGCTACCTTCACTGAAGCTGTTTGGAGAAAATTAGATCCTAACCTCGGATACACTCTATCCCATTCATAAATGTATGCAACTTAATTGCTCAAGAAATGTAAATTTTATCTTAGTACAGTACAATGATAATTATTAGTGGTAGAGGAAAGCCAAAGTAAATTAGATTAAAATAGGAGTAAAAATTAAGAGCGTGTGTAGGAAGTCAGCTTTTAGTCCAACTCAAGAGTTAGTGAGAATCAAAAGGAAGGATAAAATTAGCTAAAACTCAAATGGTCCAGAGTTACACAGAAGATTGGCTCAAGTCATCATGGCACTGAAGTGATAATAAAGATCAGTAATTTTAAGCCAAGGTGTGCCTAGCCAGCCTTGTAATTTCCAGCAAGAGACAGTCCTTCAGAGAACATGAAGCCAATGAAGATAGATATATTAATTACTTTTCTGTTGCCTTACCAGAAGCAACACATAGAAGACATTATTTTGGTGTATAATTCTAGGGCGTTAGGGTCCAGAAGAGCATGAATAGCATGGTTGGAGGAGGGGAATCCTGAGTATCCACACACAAACAAAACAAAAGAAGTACAATGAGGCTGTAGACCCCCAAAGCTTATCTCTCTAGCAGGGATACACCTCCTAATAATTCTATAATGTCTCCAAACAGCTCCACCAAGTGTTTAAATGCATGAGCCCATGGGCAATGTTTCTTATTAGATCCCACAATAGGGAATGCATGCGTTTTAGGAGACATGCAAATGAGCATTGTTTACTGCAAATACTGATATAATCTGAAAACCTCTTTAGGGATAATAGTTTTCTTGAGTTTCTAGGTATTTCTAGTGGTTCTGTATAAGAGAATCAGCCACTAATTATTGTAGTTCTGTCAAGGGCAGGTGCCAACAAACCTACCTATGTAAAAGTAGTTACACATATCAAAGACTGAATTTTCAAAACAATCAAGTTTTCTCTAGCTGCTATATTAGGTTAACTGTGTATAATAAGTTAGATGCTTAATACTTGTTCTGCTTTCATTTTATTATTTTTATAGTGTGCAGACTTAGAAAATCAAAGAAAATTTATTTAAAGAGCCAAGTCTGAACCATGCACATCTCAAGCAGGAATACGTTTCTTGTTTATTGCCCAAATGCTTTTATTTTTAAAAAGTGGTCCCAATTATGCATGTACCTGAGGAGAAACACGAAAATAGATATTTCAGTCAGCACCACTAAAACTTAACTACAAGAAATTCAGAATTGTGCACATTCCGAGGCATATGTTCTGGAAAGCTAAGCCAATATTTTATAAAATTGAATTAAATAATGAACAAGAATGTGAGAGGAGGGAGCATGCAGTCCATAAACACTGAAATGAACTTAATTTTGTTCTTTTTCGTTTTTGTACATTCTCATATTTAAGTTAAGCTATAACATGATGCTGTAGAATACATGGGAACAGTAAAATAGTTACTAGTATCAGTTAACCTATTTATTACGCCAAGTATATATCCACCTTTCTTCATTGTGGCAACAGGCAAAACTCAATCATAGGACGTTTGTCCGGTGTATTTAATTATTTCATTATGCATAAGTTCTTACATCATGTACTTAACCCCTACTTCTGACATTCCGACAGACCGACTACATTACATATCTTCTTTCCTTCCTGTCCTCAATAACAATTTACAATCTTTTTATTGTTCTTTCTCTACATATTTCAAAGTTGTTTTTATGTTTCTACATACTAGTGATAATGTAGTATTATTATTCATACAATGACATCCTGACACTACCACAAAGTATATGACAGAGGACATTGAATTAGGAGAAATGGGCCTGAAAGAAAGTATAATCCAAATGTTAAAATCGCACTTAGCTCATTGGATACCATAACTTAACATAAATGAGATTTGGTTTTAGTTTCTTAAAAAGGTTTCCTCAAAAATGATAAAAGTATTGAGATATGGGTTCAGATTTAGTCTCAGAGGTTATTTCAGCCACCAAAACTTTGACTAACTAAAAATTCATAAGTTAATGTATGCTGCTTCAATTGGATAGGAAAGAAGATTTGAACATGAATTAAAATAGATGAATATGAGTAATGATTTATAAAAAATACATAGGACAAAAATAAGTTTTACAAAGGCAATCGTGATTTAAATATTAAAATTAAAAAATAAAGAAGCCAGAAACTGGAAACAACCAGATGTTCCTCAACCGAAGAATGGATACAGAAACTATGGTTCATTTACACCATAGAATATTATTCAGCTATTAAAAATGAGGACATCATGAATTTTGAAGACAAATGGATGGGACCAGAAAATATCCTCAGTGAGGTAACCCAGACACCAAATGACATGCATGGTATATACTCACTGATAAGTGGATATGAGCCCAAAAGTATAGAAAACCCATAAAACAACCCACAGACACTAAGAAGTTTAACAAGAAGAAAGGCCCAGGTGAAGAAGCTTCAATCCTACTTACAAGGGAGAACAAATTAATCCCAGGAGGTAGAGGTAGGGAGAGAGGGATCTGGATGGGAGAGGGGAGAGGGTGAGACAAAGAGGAATAGGATGAGGTATGGGAGGCAGGAGAGAAGCTAGGGGCCAGGAGAATGAGTTGAAATATGCATCTTCTGGGGGTGGGTGGGGGAACCTTCTAGAAAGTCCCGAAGATCTGGGATGTGAGAGACTCCCAGGACTTAATGGGTGCTACCTTTGCCAAAATGCCCAACAGTGTGGAAAGGGAACGTGAAGAGTCCACCTCCAATAGATAGAGAGAACTCCAAGGGTAAGGTTGAGATTACTAACCCTCATCAAATTATCTAACCTATAATTATAGGTTCCTGTCTAAAGGAACTGGAGAGACAAAAATGGAAAGGATACTGAAGGAAAGGCTGGACAACGACTGGCCTAACCTGGGATCTTTCTCATTGGTGGGCACCAAGGCCTAACACTTTTACTAATGCTGTTGTGCTTACAGACAGGAGCATAGCATGGTTGTCTTCTGAGAGGCCCTACCTGTATCTGACTGAGATGGATACAAATACTTACACCAAATCACTGGACTGAAGTCTGGGAGCCCTATGGAGGAATTAGGGGAAGGAGTGAAGGAGCTCTAGGGAATGGCGATCCTATATGAAGACCACAACTTTCACCTAACAACCAAAAAATTAGTAGTTCAACCTATCAAAATTAATTATTATAAAATATTATTAAAATATTAAATTTAAATATTTTAAATTAAAATTTATTTGATGATCTTAATTATTAAATATCAAAATTAGTATATAGACATGTTTCATAAATATGTTTTCACAAACATATATAAAAAGAATAGCATCATATATTTGTTATATTAGTGCTTCAATGTAATATAAATCTTTTCGTATTTAACATAATTTAGTTAAGAAGCAATATATACTTATATGGTAGCATGTGCTTGTAAAGGACCTCTACTACATTTTTCTCATACTTAGACAAAAATGGTAAACTTTTTTTTGTAATATTTTTATTTTATATATTCTTTGTTTACATTCCAAATGATTTCCCCTTTCCCGGATCGCCCCTCCCCATATGTCCCATAAACCTTCTTCTCTCCAGCCATTCTCCAATCACCTCCCTCCTTTTTGTCTCTGTCCTTATATTCCCTTCCAATGCTAGATCAATCCTTTCCAGGATCAGGACCCTCTCCATACTTCTTCATGGGTGTCATTTGTTATGCAATTTGTGCCTTGGTTATTCAGGGTTTCTGGGCTAATAATATCCACTTATCAGAGATTGCATTCCATGTGTATTCTTTTATGATTGGATTACCTCACTTAGGATGATATTTCCAGATCAAAAAATTTGCCTAAAAATTTTGTGAATTCATTGTTTCTAATTGCTGAGTAGTATTCCATTGTGTAAATATACCACATTTTCTGTATCCATTCCTCCTTTGAGGGGCATCTGGGTTCTTTCCAGCTTCTGGCTATTATAAATAAGGCTGCTATGAACATAATGGTGCATGTGTCTTTATTGCAGGCTGGGGAATCCTTTGGGTATATGCCCAGGAGAGGTATAGCAGGGTCCTCTGGAAGTCTCATGTCCAGTTTCCTGAGGAATCTCCAGACTGATTTCCAAAGTAGTTGTACCATCTTACAGCCCCACCAGAAGTGGAGGAGTGTTCCTCTTTCTCCACATCCTCGCCAACACCTGCTGTCTCCTGAGTTTTTGACCTTAGCCATTCTGACTGGTGTAAGGTGAGATCTCAGGGTTGTTTTGATCTGCATTTCCCTAATGACTAATGATGTTGAGCACTTCTTAAGGTGCCTCTCCGCCATCCGAATTTCTTCAGGTGAAAATTCTTTGTTTAGATCTGTACCCCATTTTTAATAGGGTTATTTGGTTCCCTGGGGTCTAACTTCTTGAGTTCTTTGTATATATTGGATATTAGCCCTCTATCAGATGTGGGGTTGGTGAATATCCTTTCCCAATTTGATGGTTGCCATTTTGTCCTTTTAATAGTGTCCTTTGCCTTAAGAAACTTTGTAATTTTATGAGGTCCCATTTGTCAATTCTTGATCTTAGAGCATAAGCTATTGGTGATCTGTTCAGGAACTTTTCCCCTGTTCCCATGTCCTCAAGGGTCTTCCCCAGTTTCTTTTCTATTAGTTTCAGTGTGTCTGGCTTTATATGGAGGTCCTTGATCCACTTGGAGTGAAGTTTAGTACATGGAGATAAGAATGGATCAATTCGCATTCTTTTGCATGCTGACCTCCAATTGATCCAGCACCATTTGTTGAAAAGGCTATCTTTTTTCCCACTGGATGTGTTTGGCTCCTTTGTTGAGATCAAGTGACCATAGGTGTGTGGATTCATTTCTGGATCTTCAATTCTATTCCATTGGTCCACTTGTCTATCACTGTGCCAATACCATGCAGTTTTAACATGATTGCTCTGTAGTATTGCTTGACGTCAGGGATACTGATTCCCCCAGAATTTCTTTTGTTGTTGAGAATAGTTTTAGCTATCATGGGTTTTTTGTTATTCCAGATGAATTTGAGAATTGCTTTTTCTAACTCTGTGAAGAACTGAGTTGGGATTTTGATAGGGATTGCATTGAATCTGTAGATCGCTTTTGGCAAGATGTCCATTTTAACTATATTAATCCTGCCGATCCATGAGCATGGCAGATTTTTCCATTTTCTGAGGTCTTCCTCGATTTCCTTCTTCAGAGACCTGAAGTTCTTGTCATATAGATCTTTCACTTGTTTGGTTAGAGTCACACCAAGATACTTTATATTGTTTGTGGCTATTTTGAAGGGTGTCGTTTCCCTAACTTCTTTCTCAGCCTGCTTATCCTTTGAGTATAGGAAGGCAACTGATTTGCTTGAGTTGATTTTATAACCAGCCACTTTGCTGAAGTTGTTTATCAGCTATAGGAGTTCTCTGGCGGAGGTTTTCGGGTCACTTAAGTAGACTATCATGTCATCTGCAAATAGTGATAATTTGACTTCTTCCTTTCCAATTTGTATCCCCTTGACCTCCTTACATTGTCTAATTGATCTAGCTAGAACTTCAAGTACTATATTGAAACGATATGGAGAGAGAGGACAGCCTTGTCTAGTCCCTGATTTTAGTGGGATTGCTTCAAGTTTCTCTCCATTTAGTTTGATCTTGGCTAATGGTTTGCTGTATATTGCTTTAACGATGTATAGGTATGCGCCTTGAATTCCTGTTCTTTCCAAGACTTTTAGCATGAAAGGATGCTGAATTTTGTCAAATGTTTTTTCTGTATCTAATGAGATGATCATATGGTTTTTTTCTTTGAGTTTATTTATGAAGTGGATAGCATTGATGGATTTCCTTATATTGAACCATCCCTGCATCCCTGGGATGAAGCCTACTTGATCATGGTGGATGATCATTTTGATGTGTTCTTGGATTCAGTTGGCAAAAATTTTATTAAGTATTTTTGCATCAATATTCATAAGAGAAATTGGCCTGAAGTTCTCTTTCTTTGTTGGATCTTTGTGTGGTTTTGGTATCAGCGTAATTGTGGCTTCATAGAACGAGTTGGGTAGAGTTCCTTCTATTTCTATTTTGTGGAATAGTTTGAAGAGTATTGGTGTTAGGTCTTCTATGAAGGTTTGATAGAACTCTGCACTGAAGCCATCTGGTCCCGTGCTTTTTTTGGTTGGGAGACTTTCTATGACCCTTTTTATTTCTTCAGGTGTTATGGGCCTGGTTAGTTGATCTATTTGACCCTGATTTAATTTTGGTGTCGTATATCTGTCTAGGAAACTGTCCATTTCCTCCAGATTCTCCAGTTGTGTTGAGTATAGGCTTTTGTAGTAGGATCTAATAATTTTTTGAATTTCCTCAGTTTCTGTTATATCTCCCTTTTCATGTCTAAGTTTGTTAATCTGGATACTGTCTCTGTGTCCTTTGGTTAGTCTGGCTAAGGGTTTATCTATCTTGTTGATTTTCTCAAAGAACCAGCTCCTGGTTTTGTAGATTCTTTCTATGGTTATCTTTGTTTCTACTTTATTGATTTTGGCCTTGAGTTTGATGATTTCCTGCCTTCTCCTCCTCCCGGGTGAAATAGCTTCTTTTTGTTCCAGGGCTTTCAGGTGTGTCATTAAGCTGATAGTGTATGCTCTCTCCATTTTCTTTTTGGACGCACTCAGCGCTATGAGTTTTCCTCTTAGCACTGCTTTCATTGTGTCCCATAGATTTGGGTATGTTGTGTCTTCATTTTCATTGTGTTCTAAAAAGTCTTTAATTTCTTTCTTTATTTCTTCCTTGACCAAGGTATCATTGAGTAGAATATCGTTCAGTTTCCATGTGTATGTGGGATTTCTGTTGTTTTTGTTGCTATTGAAGACCACTTTTATTCCATAGTGTTCTGATAGGAGGCATGGGATTAGTTCGATCTTCTTATATTTGTTGAGGTCTGTCTTGTGACCAATTATATGGTCTATTTTGAAGAAGGTTCCATGAGATGCTGAGAAAAAGGTATATTCTTTTGCTTTAGGATAGAATGTTCTATATATATCTGTTAAATCTAATTGGTCCAGAGCCTCAATTAGTTTCATTGTGTCCCTGTTTAGTTTCTGTTTTCCTAATCGGTCCATTGAGGAAATTGCAGTGTTGAAGTCACCCACAATTATTGTGTTAGGTGCAATGTGTGCTTTGAGCTTTAATAAAGTTTCTTTTATGAATGAGGGTGCCCTTGCATTTGGAGCATAGATATTCAGGATTGAGAGTTCTTCTTGTTGTATTTTTCCTTTGACCAGCAAGAAGTGTCCCTCAGAGTCTCTTTTGATGACTTTGGGTTGAAAGTCAATTTTATCTGATATTAAAATGGCTACTCCAGCTTGTTTCCTGAGACCATTTGCTTGTAAAATTGTCTTCCAGCCCTTTACTCTAAGGTCGTGTTTGTCTTTGACCCTGAGGTGTGTTTCCTGTATGCAGCAAAATGTAGGGTCCTGTTTACTTATCCAGTCGGTTAGTCTATGTCTTCTTATTGGGGTATTGAGTCCATTGATGTTAAGAGATATTAAGGAATAGTGATTGTTACTTCCTGTCATTTTTGACATTATTTTTTAAATTTGATTGGTTAACTTCTTTTGGGTTTGATGAAAGGTTACTATCTTGCTTTTTCCAAGGTGAAGTTTCCCTCCTTGTATTGGTGTTTTCCTCCTATTATCCTTTGTAGGGATGGGTTTGTGGATAGATATTGGGTAAACTTGGTTTTGTCATGGAATATCTTAGTTTCTCCATCTATGGTGATTGAGAGTTTTGCTGGGTATAGTAGTTTTGGCTGGCATTTGTGCTCTCTTAGAGTCTGCATGAGATCTGCCCAGGACCTTCTAGCCTTCATAGTCTCAGGTGAAAAGTCTGCTGTGATTCTGATAGGTCTTCCTTTATATGTTACTTGGCCTTTTTCTCTTACTGCCTTTAATATTCTTTCTTTGTTTAGTACATTTAGGGTTTTGAGTATTATGTGATGGGAGGTATTTCTGTTCTGGTCCAGTCTGTTTGGAGTTCTGTAAGCTTCTTGTATATTCATGGGCATCTCTCTCTTTAGGTTAGGGAAGTTTTCTTCCATAATTTTATTGAAGATATTTGCTGGCCCTTTAAGTTGTAAATCTTCACTCTCATCTATGCCTATAATCCTTAGTTTTGGTCTTCTCATTGTATTTTGGATTTCCTGGATATTTTGGGTTACAAGCTTTTTGCATTTTGCATTTTCTATAACTGTTGATTCCATGGTTTCTATGGTATCTTCAGCATCTGAGATTCATTCTTCTATCTCTTGTATTCTGTTGTTGATATTTGCATCTATGTCCCCTGATTTCTTCCCAAAGCTTTCCATCTCCAACGTTGTCTCCCTTTGAGTTTTTTAGTTGCTTCTGCTTCTAATTTCAGATCCTGGACGGTTTTGCTTAGCTCCTTCACTTGCTTTTTTGTGCTTTCCTGTAATTCTTTATGCAATTTTTGTGTTTCCTCTTTCATGACCTCAGCCTGTTGACCAAAGTTCTCCTGTATTTCTTTAAGTGTTTTTTGTGTTTCCTCCTTAATAGCTTTTGTATTCTCCTGAATTTCTTTCAATGATTTTTGTGTTTCCCTTGCAAGGGCTTCTAACTTTTGATCCATTTTCTCCTGAATTTCTTTAAGTATGTCCTTCATGTGTTCCTGTACCAGCATCATGACCAGTGATTTTAAATCCAAATCTTGTTTTACTGGTATGATGGGGTATCCAGGACATGCTGTTAAAGGAGAATTGTGTTCAGATGTTGCCATATTGCCTTGATTTCTGTTAGTGAGGTTCCTGCGTTTGCCTTTTCCCATCTAGTTCTCACTGGTGTTAGTTAGTCTTGTCAATGCTGGACTCACCAGTGCAAGCTGCCTCTTCCCAGGTGGCCTCTGGTGCACAGCTTACCTCCTGCACTGCCTGGAGACAGGGTGCTGTTGAGCAGGCTGTTCAGATCCAGAAGCAGACACCTGAAGGCTCCTGCTGTGGCCTGCTGGATTCACCAGAGCACACGGACTCCTCCTAGTCAGCCTCTCAGAAGCCCCTCTTGCCACCCAGGCTGATCTGGATCCGGAAGCAGAGAGATCTGAGGGCTCCCACCAGAGGCCTCAGGACTGGAACCTAAGCTCTGTGCCATGGGAGCAAGCTGTGTGCTCCCAGTCTGCTTCTGGTGCACACCAGGTCTCCCGCACTTCCTGGAGACTGAGTGCTGTGGCCCAGGCTGTTCAGATCCTGCAGCAGACACCTGAAGGCTCCCGCCAGGGCCTGCTGGATTCACCAGAGCACACTGACTACTCCAAAAATGGTAAACTTTTAAAACTTAAACTATTGTGTATAATCATTTCATTGATTTGCAGAATAAACTATGCAAAACTAAACTTACCATATACATTATATTCATATATATGTGTGTTTGCATAAATCTTAAGTGAATATATATTGTTCTGAGACTGACTTGTAAGCATTGATATCAGAAAAATATATATACATATTTATTCATAAATAAATGGAGCTATTTAGAATAGAGAGAGAAGGGAAAGTCAAGTAATTTTATTTCATTTAAAAATGTATCCAATTTTTTAAAAAATAGAGAATTAGTGCCTTTTGAGTGTTCTGCTCTAAATAGGACATTTATATCAACACTCCACTGAGGCATGGGGAACATCAGAAGAGAACGGGCAGAAAACTAAGACCTGGATAAGTTCTATGTTTTCTGGATGTTTTACTCATGAATTTCCAGCTGTTATGGCTACCTACACATGATCAGTCCAGTCAATATTCAGCATGGAGAGAAGAGAGATTCATGAGACTTTACCACTAACTGCAGAAATATTGGCAATTGATAGTTGCTCGATTAGAGGGTTTTATTTTTATCCACGTATGTGTGTCTGCTGGTAGGGTACCCACGGTTTACTTTGAATGATAAGTCCTTCCCACAGTTCCAACATAATGAAAACTTGATCCTCAGTTGGTGATGCTGTTTGTGGAGATTGTGTAATCTTTGGATGGTGTGGCCTGTGGAAGAAATGCATTATAATATGGTGGCTTTGACAATATCAACCAACCAGACCACCCAGAGCTCAAGGACTAAACCACCAACTAGAGTGCATATGGAGGGTCCCACAACTCCAGTCGCATATGTAGCAGAAGACAGCATTATGTGGCATCAATGGGAGGAGAGGCCCTTGGTCCTATGAAGGTTCAATTCCTCAGTGTAGGGGAATGCCAGGGTGGTGATGTGGGAGTGGGTAGGTGGGAAGGGGAGCATCATAGAAGCAAGGGGAGGGGGATGAGGATAGGGAGTTTCTAAAGGGAATAATATTTGAAATGTAAATACACAAAATATCTAATAAAAAAAAGAAAATGTAATGTCTCAATTTCCTGCTTTATCTGCCTGCTACCGTGTCTTATCCACTACTACCAACTTTCCACAGGAACTGAATGAACCCTTCCTCAAATCACTTTTGTTTATCTTATTGTATTACAGCAACCAAAAAGCAGCTCATGAAGAATTTCCTATCAGACAGTGGGATATTTCTGTGAAGAACTTGACCATGTTTTCTGGTGATTGTGTGTTATATTTTCACATGTTGAAGATATAACATTAAAATCAAGTCTTTCCAGAACCATTTTTTTCTGTAGTAATTTTGAATTTCATTTGCTAAAAAGCATTATATTCTTATCATTATATGAGAGATAAAAAAATCAAACTAAATAGTTTTATCAACTTGAAATCTTTCATTTGCTCCTTTAAGAGAGTTCGCGTTTGTTCTTTAATCTCATTTGTCTAGCAAAAGGTTAGCATTGGTTCAGAAAGAAAGACTAGGTAACCCTAACAATACATAATTTGATGTGTCAGAACAACTGGATGGAGCCTTCCTATTAGAACTCTATGAATATTTCTTTCATTGTTCTGTGTGCTGAGGATTTGGTTTAAATATGTACTTCATGACTCATAGCTCACAACTTTTTTGGAACATAAATCTATTAACACTTAGCAATGACATTTTCTTCTTTCTTTCCTTTCTCTTGTCCAGGAATGGCCGAATTGAAAGATTTGTTTTATCCTCATTATGTACTATCTTATTGTGCTTTGTGCAGTTGGTAAATCCAGGCTAATTCAGTTTTAAAGTAGGGAGAGTTAAACACCAATATGATTGCTAAAATGTGGAGATTGTGACATTCAGACTGTTCCTGGGCAGCAACAGGGACATAAGGAATGTGAGAGTGAGGGAAAGGACAGCAGGTAGAAGAGAGGGACACCTGCAAGGTCATTTTGGTCCACAGTTTCAAATTAGTAAGGTCTCAAAAAGATCAGTTTTGAGAACAGTGGTCCTCAAAATACCCAGCTCAAGACTTCGACAATTGACAGTAGCCCTTGGGCACCACCTGAACTTTCGCTTCTTGCAAGTTACTTTATATGTAATGGAGAAAAAAATGAAAACAAAATAACCATCCTTAGTTATTTTAAAATATTAATTATATTTTCATTTATTAGCCTGTAGCACAGGACAAAATCAATCCTGAAAAAAAAAATAAATAACAGGTGCTAAACTATCCTTCATCAGAGCTTACCAGCTAGTGAAGAATTGATTTGTTATATAACAGATGGCAGATGTATTTCCAGACTCATATACTATCCATTGACTCCTGCTTCCATGCTAATAATTCTTTCATCAGAAAGTCTTGTCAAAATGTGAAGGTTTGGCTGGCCTCTGTTAGGAAAATTATTTAAACAGAGCCTCGCCCCATAATAATCCCTAATATTATGCTAATTTACTAGAAAAATATTGCTTTAAGAAACTTTGATGAAATGCCTAACACTGGCGAGAGGGAACTTGTAGAAGCCGTCGGTTGACAGGACATCGAATGGAGGAATGCGGTTGCCATCCAACAGTCAAAAAACTCTGACCAAGAATTGTTCCTGTCTAAAAGAACTTCAGTGACAAAAATGGAGACAAGACTGAGGGAAGGAGGTTCAGTGACCAGTCTAAATTGGGATCCAGCTCAAGCGGAGGCTCCAAGGCCTGACACTATTACTGATCTATGGTGTGCTTACAGACAGGAGTTTAGTATGCCTGTCCTCTGAGAGGACAAACAAGCAGCAGAAAGAGTCAGATTCAGGATACTTATACTCAACTAATAGACAGAAGCCAGGAAAACCTGTGGTTGAATTAGGGAAAGCTAGAAGAACCTGAGGAGGAGGAGAGCTACTCCATGGAAAGACCAGCAGTCTCAATTAACCCAAAGCCTTGTGCTCTCTCAGACACTAAGCCACAAATCAGGCAAAATACATTAGCTCATATGAGTCTTCCAACACATATACAGCAGAAGACTGCCTGGTCTGGCCTCAGTGAGAGAAGATGCACCTACTGTCAAGAAACTTGAGGCCCCAGGGAGTGGGGAGGTCTGCTTGGGTGGGAGTTGGGAGTGGGGACATCCTCGTGGAGACAGGGGTTTGGGGGAATGGATGAAGAACAGTTGGAAGGAGGACTATAAAAACAGAATAATAATAATAATAATATTAAAAAGAGAAACTTTGAAACATTGATTGTTAAAGTATTCCATAAGAAATAGCTTAACATGATGTTGAGCCAAATATCAGATGCAGAAACAAGATGAAACTCTGAGATACTAAAAGTATAGTTACTAGTAGAAATTTCTGAGGACTGCCAAGGGGGGATGGAGGGGAATCTGGAGGAGGAAGAAGCCAATAAGGGAGAGTGAGGAGAAGGATGTTGCAGAAGAGGAGAAGGAGGATGGAGGGGGAGAATTTTACATTTTACAATCAGCTGAATTGAATAGGAGGGAAAAGCTGATAAGCCTTATTGACTTTATAACCTTTGTGTTCAAATAACACTTGTTTTGTTACAATTAATGTAAACTCAATGCAAATGTAAATTAGAAGGTATTTAAACAGCTTAAAGCTTGTTTAAAATTATCAATAACAGGACTATATAATATACCACGGACACCTTAAATATTGATAATGGAATAAAAAATGATAACGTTTGCTACAAAATACATTACTTAACAGCTGGGAGTACAAACCTTTCTGTTTCAGAGAGCTTGAGAGCTCAGACCTTTAAGGTAAGTCTTATAGTGTTGCATGTAAATCGCTGAGAGCAGTATCCACATTAAAGAAACTTATTTTAAAATGTTAATTATATTTTACTTAGTGTGTGTGTGTGTGTGTTTGTGTGTCTCTGTGCCTGTGTGTGTGTCTGTCTGTGTGTTTCTCTACGTGTGTATTCTTGTCTAGGTCTATGTATGAATGATCACATGAATAGGTCTAAGGACAATTTTCAGCAATGAGTAGTCTTATTCCAATGTATATCTAAGGGGTGGAACTTGGATTATCAGTCTCAGGGGCAGGCAATTTACATACTGAAATGCGTTGAGATTATAGAATGTTAAATTGTTCACATTGACTCTGATGGTCCACTTTGGTGATAAAAGCATAAAGATCATGTATCTGAGAATGTAGCTTATTAGGTAGATAGGTAATTTTTTTTCACAATAACTAGACTTAAATCAAAGCGCTTGTGTAATCTTAAATCAAAGAGCTTGTTTGTCTGTGGGTCACAAAAGAATTGTGGTTGCAATTAAGAAAGCATGAATTTAATACAATTTTCTAATCTATGAATATGGTGTGTTAATTGATCATAGGCTGCTAAATCCACATCAAGGATCGGAAGGTCAAAGAATGGGAAGCTTGCATGCTAATTAAGAATCCAGCAAATAGCTACAAATAGGCCACAGATTGGCCTGTTTGAAAGATATAGAAATGTGATTAAGTTGCTCATTTGAAAGTCATACATTTGCAAGGCAAATACAGACTTGATGAGGCATGCCTTACATTTATATAGTCCCTTCCTTTACATACAGGACTTCATGATTAATAATTCCTATTCCAATTACTTTAAGATCAAGAAGGAAGTGTTGTAGGTTGAATTAGGAAATCACAATCTATGGATATTTGTGATTCTTCTTCTAACTTCCTTTTGGTGGCTCATATTACTGTCAACTCATACGTTTCTAACTTATTTACTATCAGGTTCATCCTATACGGACTCTCAGAAATTCCAATATTTACAGATGTCTTGCAGCAAGACTACTATAACCAGGAAAATGTTCAATCATCACAGATGGAGAAACAAGATATTCCATGACAAAAGAAAATGTAAACAATATCCTGCCACAAATCTAGCCTTACAGAAGATGACTGAATTACCAATCAGGGAGCCTTCAGGGGACTGGTCAAGGCCTTTGGCATATATACTACAGTTATGTAACTTGGTCTTCTTATGGGACTCTTAACATTGGAAGCAGGGCCTGCCTCTGTTGCCTGCCTTTGGGACTCTTTCCCTCTACTGGGTTGCTTTAATAAAAAAGGAGCATTTGGTCTTGATACGACATGGCTGGTTGATATCCATCAACCATCAGATATCCATCTGAAGAAAGCAAGAGCAGGGGGCTTGGGGGACAGTGTGGACTGGGAGGACAGGAGAAGGAGCAAACTGCAGTTAGGATGTAAAATTAAACAACAACAACAACAACAACAACAACAACAGAACAATGACCAATGGGATAATGTCAAACTTCATGTTTCTTTTAACAAAATTAAGCTATAGTTATGAAAATGTTTTGAAACACTTTCACTGAGATACTCTTCTTAAGTTTTAAAATTATGTCTATGCCTAGATAATAGAGTTTATATTACTCTATATATTTGGTGTCACATGGCTTCAGTGTTTTTGAAGACCTAAGACTCCATCTGCAACTTAAAGAGAATGGTTTAATTTTAAAGGCAACCTGCGTGAAAAGAAGAAAGTGATAACTGTGACCTTGAATCGACTCAGAGAAGCAGAGGGCAAAGCTGTTACAGCTCCACACTGACCATACATCACGCGGCTCCAACTGACCACACATTACACAGCACTCTGGTTATAGGACGAGGCTTTCAGAGCTGGGAATGAAGGCAGTAAGAACGTTGCTAAGCATTATAGGAAGCATTATAGACACATGTAAGGATTGGTGAAGATCTTTTCCCAATTTGTTGGTTACGATTTGTCCTCTTGATGGTGTCCTTTGTAAGGAAAAGACTTTGAAGATATTGAATTAGGGAGCCATTGCCTTTATGACTTATCCAATGAATTTCTAAAATCTGATATAAATGAAAAACCATTAAAAGAAAAAATAACCATAGATGTCTTTTAGATTTAAAAATAATTCAGGGAGCCTGTAATCCCTCCCAGCACATTGGATGCTGGGTCAATAAGAACATAAGTTTAAAGCTAGCCTTCTTGGCTATATAAGAAAACCCTGTACAAAACATATTCTGTCTCTCTGTCTTTCAACCTCCATATATATAATATACATGTCTAAGAATATATATTTAATTAATATGATTTATATATTATATAGTATAGATATATACATTAATATATTCATACACATATACATATATATGATAAGAATGAGTTTCCAGCTAGGCCTTAGTGAGTTGCATAGAAATCATGTACAAAATACTTGTTGAATTTTATAACGATGAAAGATGAAGTTTCTCAGAATACTTACAGGACAATTTAAACTCAGTCCTCCAGTCTCTGTGTATTTACAAGAGTGTGAGGAAGGGCTTTGCACCTGTCTGGGTGTGTCCATGAGAAACACGTTAATACCTTTACTAATTTGATTTACTTTCCTTTTTAAAACCATTTTATTTATTATTTGTGTGTGCATGTGTATGTGTGTGGGTATGTATGTACCTGTGTATGTATTTGTGGGAGTGTGCCTAAGGCACATATATGGCAATCAGAGGACAGCTTTTAGGAGTTGTTTCTTTTCTGACACTGTGGGACCTAGGGATCAGGTCAGATCATTGGGCTTTATAAATAAGTAAGTGTTAAATGCCCGAAATTTCCTTTTCCCTTCAATTTGATTTACTAAATTGATGTTTGTATTGCACAGATACAAGCATGTTGTAGACAATATATAATGTATCTGTGAATTTTAGTTCTAATTTACAACTACTTCTACTATCTTCTGTCTATGACAATATCGGAACATTTACTTAGAACAAAATCCATAAGGAAAGATGCACAGTGACAGTTCTAAAAAGGGAATGAAAAGAACTTCAAGTTTAAACCTCTAAGATGTGTGCTATTCTCCTTCAATGTTTTCAATTATGAGAATCTTAAAATAGTTCAAGAAAACATTTTTGTTGTTTTCTCTCCTATTGTTTCTGAATCGTGGGATTTTAATTAGCACAAAATTAGAAATTACAAGCTGATAATTTTTTATGATGGAAAAGAACACCTGCCACCGATATCTTTTGGAAGAAAGCGTGGTAACAGGGTGCTGTGGCAGACCTTCTGACTGGGATCATATGCACATCCGGTCTTTCTAGTAACCCCATGTTTTCACATAAAAGGTCTCACTCCTTATGTATTTTACGTTCATCATTCTAAACTACTATTATTATTTTAAAATTCCAAATAACTGTAATGCCAAAGATATTGCAGGGAATTATGTTAGTATTTGATTGATGCACTAATACACTTTCAAGTGTAACTTAATCAATAATAACATTTTAAGATGAGGAAGAACACCCCTGGTAGTAGGACCATGAGTCATGAAAGATTCTATGAAGCTATTTTCTTTCCCACTTGAAAAGTCATTAGAGTTTATTTTCTACTTGTTGTTTGTGATGTATTAGCAACTAAAAACTGTAACTGATAGTGAAGATAGACAACTCTTAGTGAAGCTCCCTGGCATCAGAGTGGCAATTGTAACTGTACAAACTTCTACTGATACGTGAATTTGGGGGACCTACAAGCATTTAAATGGCTTTCATGCTTTCTTTCTTTTTTTCACTTTATAACATGATATTATTTATTTTTTAATTTTTTTGGATATTTTACGTATTTACATTTCAAATATCCTCTTTCCAGGTTTCCCCTCCAGATCTCCCCTCCCCCTGCTTCTATGAGGGGGCTCCCCCTCCCACCCACACACTCCCACTTCACCGCCCAGGCATTCCCCTACACTGGGGAATCAAGCCTTCGTAGGACCAAAGGCTTCTTTCTCCTCCCATTGATGCTTGACAAGGCCATCCTCTGCTACATATGCGGCTGGAGCCATAAGTCCCTCCAAATATACTTTTTGTAGGGTCCTTTAGTCCTGAGAGGGAGCTCTAGGGGTCTCGTTGGTTGATATTGTTGTTCTTCTTTTGAGGTTGCAAACCCCTTAAGTGGCTTTCTAAAACCGATTGTTTGATGGTTTTATTGGTAAATTCTTTAAAATGAAGTGAATTAAATAAATAAATATATATAAACAAATAAATAAAATATGAGAACTTTAAAATTGTGTAGATCATTTACCCTATTTCCTGCTTTTTAATTGCTATTATGTAGACCTACCAAATTTCAACACAATGGTGAAATGATTTTAACAAATATAATTAATTATACTTTGTCACACTAAAACCATAAATTATTAAGATACTTACATCTTTTCAGTATGAAATTTTGCTTACATTGACTAAATATTCAGCATGTGATCATTAAATGCATGTATATATATTTTTTATGTATATGTATATGTATATATATATATGTACATTTTTTTTCAAGACTGAGGTAGGAGAATCACTCTGTGTTCCAGTTTGGCCTAGGAGTGACATCCATACCAGCTTATGTGACATAATGCCATTGTTTCTCAATAAACCACCAACAAACTTTCTTCTGCCACCTGTCTGGATTTTAAATAGGTAGTTAGAAACATAAAATAGTTATGTCGTACTGTGTCGCTATAGTCTCACTTTTACCACATTAAATAAAGAATATGGCAATTATAGTCTGATAAAATGTGAGGATGTCTATTCCTGTTTTCAGGGGGAGTATTTATACGCAAGAGGAATCTGATGAAAGTGTGCACTGGCAACTATTGTGATAGTGAGACATAATAATGAGTGTTTATCTTGTCTTGAATGTGTTAAGAAACTTTATCAGAAGTCTCACACAGCTGTTTAATTTACCAGATGATTTTAAATCTATTTTAATCAAGTCAATTCTATGATCATTAAGCAGCTTCACAGGTGAGTGCACCAAATGTGAATATGGATTTGTACTTAGGAATAACAACAAATCATCAAATATGTTTAATATAAAAATGAGGTCAAGTCACTTGTTTTAAAAGCCCAAATCATTGAAGGTAAATGTGGAACATCAACATACTTTTATAACAAGAGCTTCATATTTATACAAAATCTCTCAGATTATTAAAATGACAGAAATGTTTTTAACCATTTTAAAATTAGCATACAAAATGTTAGATATCATTATGGGATTATTCTTTCCATTAATTAATTCATTCATTGATTCACTTTACATCTGAGTTGCTGTCCCCCTCTCTCCTCCCAGTCTTTCCGCATATAGATCTTCCTCAATCCCTCTCTCCCCTTCATATCTAAGAAGGGGGACCTCCTTGGATACCAAACTACTCTGGACATCAAATCACTGCAGGACGAAGCACAACCTTTTCCACTGTGTCAGATGAGGCAGCCCAGTTAGGGACGCAGGATGAACAGACAGGAAAGAGTCAGGAACGAACCCCCATCCCCACCACACTCCAGGTTTGGGATACCTGAATGAAGACAAAGCTACTCATCTCATGCATATATTCAGAGGAGACAGAGAGCTATTCCCTGTCAATGTGCACCTTTTGGTTGGTGGTTCATTCTCTGGAAGGCCCCAAGACTCCAAGATAGTGACTCTGTTGGTCTTCCTGTGGAGTCCTATCTCATTATGTGATCTTTCCAAATAATTATTTTTGAAGAGATACTTTCCTTTCTTATCTCATATATTCCAATTTGTAACCTTTCTCTCAGTGTCTTTCCTCTTCATGTTACATGTATTCTTTTGCCTTTCCCTGTCATAACCAGACATCTATTTTATTATCTCTTGGTTTCCTTTCTAACATTTTAGGTTTTATCCATATTTATATCTTATGATTATCCAAATGATACAGGATAGAAATGACTTTGTTTACATTGATATTTATTTTCACACAAACACAAACACACACCATATACACTAGGAACTGTGTATGACACAGTACTTATTGTATTTATATCTGGGTATATGGTCAATTTTGGAGAAGGCACTGTGAGTTGCTGAGAAGAAGGTCTTCTTTTGGTTAGGATAAAATGTTCTATAGATATCTTATAAATCCATTGGGTCCATGACTTCTGTTAGTTTCACTGTGTTTCTGTTTAGTTTGTGTTTCCCTGATCTGTCCATTGATGAGAGTGGGGTGTTGAAGTCTCCCACTATTATTGTGTGGGATGCAATGTGTGATTTAAGCTTTAGTAAAATTTCTTTTATAAATGTGGGTGGCCTTCTATTTGGAGCATACTTGTTTAGAATTGAGAGTTCATCTTGGTAGATTTTTCCTTTGATGAGTATGAAGTGTCCTATCTCTTTTGATTACTTTAGGTTGAAATTTGGTTTTATTCGATATTGGAATGGCTACAACAGCTTGTTTACTTGGAAAATTGTTTTCCAGCTTTTTACTCTGACATATTGTCTGTCTTTGTGCCTGAGGAGAGTTTCTTGTATGCATAAAAATGTTGGGTCCTGCTTATGTATACAGTCTGTGAGTCTATGTCTTTTTATTGGAGAATTGAGTCCATTGATACTAAGAGATATTAAGTATAAGTGAATCATCTGACTCAATACTAATTTTCTAGAACTATTCATATGTATCTGACAATTCCTTAATTTCATATTTTAGATAAATAAAATTGCACTGTGTGCATTTTTATAGTTACATTACCCATGCATCTATTAATTAGTAGTCATCTATTGATTGCCATCAAGGCTGGTTGAATTTCTTGCTAATGTGAACAGAGACTGAAAATAATTGTGCAAGTATCTCTGTGGTAAAATATGGTTTCTATGGAATTCTACTTAAAATATTGCAGGTAGATTACATGAATTGTTGCTTCTATACAAAAGAAGATGATCAAGAATCAAGACTGTAGAATATTATGTCTATTTAACAACTGCCAACTATCTCATCAATAGCTCAAAAGAACAAAACCGTTTTATCATTTATGGGATTTATCAAATTCCGTAAAACCTAATACTTCTTGTGAGTATGCCATTATTTTATGTAAGTTCTAAATATTACCACACCTACTTTTAGTAATTGCAATGTTGGAATAATTCATTTTTACTCACGGGAATCTAACCTTTTGGTGTTATGACACAACACTGCCATCTGCAAATTTTGTGGGAGAATTTACAAAACAAGCTGAACCAAGAAAAACAAACTTCATAATGTTTGGAGTAGATGTATAGTTTTGTGTTGGGTCACATGTGTAACTGTCATTGAAATTTGTGTAAAATTATACTGCTATAACGTAACTACAATCCCAGATGATAGGTGCTCACTAGTCAGGATACTAATCATTCTATTTTGCCCTAGCCATTTCATCCAATTATAGTGATATCCCTTTTAACCTGGAAGCTTCCTCCCTGTTGTCTACATTTCATGGTGCTAGAAGGATCTATGAAGGTCACTGAAGAACAGAAGTCATCAACAGGCTTACTCGGTTTATGCTGAATGTAACAAAGCTAACTTGCCAGGAGAGATGTTCCAAACAGTGCCCTAGTGGCCAATTTTCATGGGGTTAACTGCTTTCTGATTGTTTTGACATTTTCTCTACAAAACGTATTTCATGCCTGGTAAATGCAAATCTGTTCAAAAGCTCACTACTGAAAAAATAACAAAACAAAACAAAAATAAAAACAAAAAGAACTAGACAGATCCTACAGGAACTAATATTGTTTTGCTATATATATAGCAAAACCATATATATATTGTTTTATATATTTATATATTTTATAAATATATTATAAATATAATATATATTATATATTATAAATTATATATATATATATATATATATATATATATATATATATATATATGCTGTATTAACCCATGCCAGGTAAAATGGCACCCCAATAAGGCTCTCTACACTCGGGGTTAATTATGGCTGTGATGAAATACCATGACCAGAAGCAACCTGGGCCTATACTTCCATATCACTATTCATAATGGATGAAATTCAGGACAGGAATTCAGCGAGGGCAAGCAGGAGGTAGGTGCTAATGCACAAACCATGGAGAAGTACTGCATACTGGCTTTCTCCTTGTGGTTCCCTCAGCTTGCTTTCTTATAGAATCCAGGGACAACACCACCCACAATGGGATGGGCTCTCTTCCTATCAATAACTAAGAAAATGCAGAACAGACTTGCCTATAGCCTGATCTTATGAAGGTGTTTTCTTATTTGAGGTTCCCACTTCTTGGATGATTCTAGCTTGTGTAACTATCCCATACAGTCCTACAAAAGAATATCGAGAAGTCATGTCCAGATAAACTTACTAACCTTTTTAGAAAATGACTCATTCTCTAATATAAGAACATAAAAGAAAAAAATCAGAGAATTTGATTTCATTCTCATTCTTTTTAAAAAAATTAAATTTTACTAAGGGTAAAACTCTTTGTGCTTTAAACAGGTAAAATGCCACAGTCACAATTTATGGCAAACAGATAAACTCCAAAGAGAAAACAAACAGAAGAGTTTTATTTACATGGCTTTTTTTTAAAAGCGGGTAACATGACTGAATTAATAACATGTGCATACTTTAATATCATCAAAGAAAAATCAGATTGTGTGCTAAGGGCTAGGATTGCTGTTGCTAAGATCTTTCAAGAGTGTGATTGCATTTTTTCTGAAAAGCTATTATTTCAGAGCTGAAAATTATTTGTCTATGTGATGTTGAAATTCTCTTAATGGAAGGAAAACTAATAAGTCATATTTGCATAATTTTGTATTAATTTACTGGTAATTGATTTTCAGATCCTTTCTCTCCCTGTGGTCAAAACTCAGCAACTATTTTACTCCATACAAGTAAAGGAATAAATAAATAAATAAATACATAAATAAATAATAAAACAAACACAGATACTAGAGGCTTAGAGACTTTGCACTCATACAGGTAGATTTGAAGACATTTTAATGACAATGTCCTCCCTACTCAGTGAATTCTATATGCAAAAATAGTCACATTATTTTTTTCTTGGAAAGTGACCTACTGAAATGACAATGGATATATATTTGTAAACGCCTCTCTGTTCAATAACCAGTCTATCCTCCAAATTTTCGTCATCAACCTTCCAGCATCTAGTGCTGGAATCTTCACAATTATAGTCTATAACATGAAACGAAGTATCTAAAAGAACTGTGAGCATGGGCAATTCCTACCTATGATTAGCCAATTACTATGTTACTATTACACACGTGTATGATTTGGAGTGAAATAAAACCTACAAGTAAGGGTAAGCATCTTACCATTTGATAAAAACGCGTGACTTCAGAACCTGTTTCTGCTTTTGATTCCCAGTGCAATCTCCAGTCCTTTCTACCTCATGTTTTCCCCAGAATGTCTCTACATGGCTGCACTATGATTCTTCTGAGGATCACAGAAGGCCAGTAAGCAGAATGGTATTAGGCAGAACAAAGGTCTCATCGGAATCTTACTTCTCTAAAGGTCCTCAGAGAGCTCAGGTATTCAGAGATAAGAGTCTGAAACTGCCTGTGGCCTCTGGTAATGACAGTGCTATTCGAACTGGATCTCTTCTGCTTCCACCTCTTTCAAAGCAACTAAAGTCTCTTACTTTTGCAATTTTGACATACTTCTAAAAGTATTTTGCTATCACTTATTCAACCTGTATTGTTTCTCCAAACCAGGCACATACTCCAGCTGAATGCAAATGACTTCCAGGGTGTGTAGCACTGGACAGTCAATCAGTTGGTGTGCTCTTCTTGGGGAAAACCTAGCTCCCTGCTCTCTGTTTTCCTCTGTGGTCCTAAGTTCTTTGAACCCCAAGAATATACACAGCAGTAACATTATATGAACTGAACAGATTATAAATAAGAATATTTGCATATTAGGAATATATGTATCTGAAAGGGAGCAAGGAGTGGTTTATGGGAGGGTTTGGAGGGAGAACATGCAGGGAGAAATGTTATAATTAAGTTATTTTCTCCAGAATGCACCAGAGACCTGGGAGGTGAGAGACTCTCAGGACTCAAAGGGATGAGTCTTAGATGAAATGCCAGACAGGAGGGAGAGGGAACTTATAGAGCTCACCACCAGTAGGAAGACAGGGCATCAAAGGAGGGAGTGGGGGCCTTCCCACAGTCACAACTGTGACCCATAAGTGTTCCTGTTTGAAAGAATTACAGGGATAGCAATGGAGAGGAGCCTGAGGAAAGGCAGGTCCAGCAACAGGCCCAAAGTGGGATCCAACTCAAGGGGAGGTCCCAAGGCCTGGCACTATTACTGAGGCTATGGAGCACTCACAAAAAGGGACCTAGCATGACTGCATTCCAGAAGACCTGACAGCAGCTGAAAGAGTCAGAAGAAGATATTAGCACCCAACCAATGGACAGAATCTGCTGGCCCTTGTTGTTGAATTAGGGAAAAGCTGGAAGAAGCTGAGAAAAAGGGCAACCCTATAAGAGGACCAGCAGTCTCAACTAATCTGGATCCCTGAGCTCTCTCAAACCCTGGACCACCGAACAGGCAGCATACACCAGGACCCCAACACACATACAGTAAAGGACTGCAGGGTCTGTGTTCATTCAGCACCTAACCCTCAAGAGACTGGAGGCCAAAGGGAGTTTAGAGGTCAGGTGGAATGGGGGGATGCGGACATCCACCTGGAGACAGTGGGGAGAAGGTAAGGGATATGGAATAGTTGGAGGGTGGACTTGGGGGGAGGGATAAAATCTGGAGTATAAAAAATTAATTAATTAATTAAAAAAGTTATAATCTCAAAAAAATTATTAAATATTTTTATATTTGAGATTCTCTTTTGCTTTCTCCCAATATATTTAATAAAATACTTAAGCCATTTTCTAAAGGTGTTTATTTGTGTCAGAATCAGCATTTTCAGAATTTCTACATGAGTACTGATGAGACTAAAATTGCATAAACATTATTTCCATTTTTTTCTCCCTCTAATCACCTTACACATGCTTCACACCAGCTAGCTCAAGAAGCCTTTAATTTTCTGACCACAGACAACCTAAATGAATATCAGAAGTGAACAGGAGCATCGTTGAGATCTAGAGCAATAGGAAACTACTATATTATTGAAGCAAAAGCAGTTTAAAATGCTGCAATTATCTGGGCACTTACTGCAATTCCACAAACTCCGCAAAGTTAATAGATTTTATTAGACCCTTTTCATAAGTCATGTTTTGTGGCATTTGGATTTACTTGTTGTCCTGGCTAAAAGTTTCAGCTGAAGCCAAGGTCATCTTCTGCCCTGAAGTTGGTGTAATTAGTATCAATTCAGTGTTTCACTGGGCTTACTGTTATTAACTATGCTTCATGCAGAGTGTCAAAGCAACAGGGGCACCACTGCCAATCTCTCCAGCTTCAAAGGCACAGCTCCTAATTTAATTCATCCGTGAGTAAGAAATATGCAGCCTGTATAGTTTATTAATGACTTTAAAAGTAATTTCAGAGATGGTCTAGGAATATATATTCATATATGAGCCATGCATTTCAAATATGAAACTGTGGATCACATGTAAGTCTTTTTAGCACAAGCTGTTTAAAAGCAATGTGCTTGCTGAAATAACTGTGGTATAACTTTAATATTTACACAAATAAGCATATATATTAAATTTGAACTTATACAGAACTTAAGAAAAATAGATTAAGCAACCTTTTGTTTCCAAGAGGTTGCATTGGAAGAAATACTTGTAACTTACCAGATTGCATTAAATCAATAATTTACTACCATACAGTCACTTAAGATATTCTTAAACTTATATATATGAAAGTGAATAATAGTCCTATTAATTTAAAATATATGAACTAGTATAAAAAGAATTGGTTCACGCTTATGTAAGTCAAATAGAGAGGCAAGGTTAAAATAACATGCCTTAAAGCCTTTTCAGGAGGGAACCCATAATAACACTTTGAGAAAATGTAATATAGCCTATATATTCACTGCACTTATGGACTGGTACTGGAAAAAATATAGACACAAATTTTCCTGTATTATAATTTGTAAACTCCCATGTTATATTTCCTGTTATATTTTGTAAAAGCCAATAAAGATTGAAAATTTTGAAACATAGAAGACAAGTTCACACGAGTCAGAATTAAATTCTTCATTTCATTTTAGAAATGAGTAGAAAAGAAAGTGACAGGCATCCCTCTTCTGAGATCTGCTACAAAACACAGCAATGAACCCTCAACTAGCCATGCTGATAATCCATTCAGTAGCTGCAGTGCAGTGTGGAGGGAGAGAAGATAAAAGCATTTCTAACAATAGAATACATGCACTATCCGTATGTGTGTGTGTGTGTGTGTGTGTATGCATATATATATATATATATATATATATATATAAAGAGAGAGAGAGAGAGAGAGAGAGAGAGATAGTATTTTGTTTTCATTATAAACCATCAAACCTATATTAGGAAACAACTTCCTAATATAGAGGCAGTTCAAGGACTGAAGGAACGACATCACCTTTTATAGTAGACTAAATATCAAGGCTTGTCTTTATTTCCAAAAACAGGTTTTTAGATACAGGCAAACTGTCTGGATAAGAAATTATTACTTAATTTTTTGTAAAGTAAAGACAAATATAACCCAACATATTGGCACTTAATTTTAAAAGCTCACAACACCATGCAAATTGTTTTGTATTACTCTCATAAAACCAGAAACATTTTAATAGCTAAACACCAGTAATAAAAGCTCATAAACAAAGTCTTGATTTGCACACTTTGAAACTTAACTGAGTCAAAATGATATATTCTTGACATTTTTAATCCTCCATTTGAGTGAGTTTATTTTGACTGATTCAGAACAGACATGATTGTGAGACAATCATTCTTTGTTATGACTCAATTTCTCTTTTTCTTATCCTGACCAATATTTATCTCATTATATTCTTCTATTTAAAGCCATTTATATACTAAAGGAAAAAGAAGATACTTATGAAAACAGGTAAAAATATGATTGAAGGTATACAGGGTCTAGAACCTATGCCCACCCACATATTATACACAGTATACACATATAAGAATAATAGCAAAATGCATTTAAAATAAATGATTTATGCCTGTTTTAATTGAGTAAATGCTTTTGGTGCTAGTTTCAAATGTATATAATATTTTCTATTTATCATACTTGAACTTTTAAAAAATATATACACGTATATTCCAGTGTGTGTATGTGTGTGTATGTGTGTGTGTGTGTGTGTGTGTGTGTGTGTTGGTTTGAATAGGAATGGCCCTCATAGCCTCATGTTTTTGTGTTTGAAAGCTTCATTAGAGGGAGTGGTCCTATTAGAAGTTGTGGCCTATTGGGAATAGGTATGCCCATTTCAAGGGAAGTGGATCTCACGGGAGGTGGGCATTGAGCTCTGAGAAACTCAATCTGGCTAGTGTGTCTCAGTCTTCACTTCTACAGTCTGAGGATTAAGATGTAGACCTCCCTATTCCTTCTCCGCTACCATGCCTGCCTGCAAGATGGCATGCTTCCTACCATGATGATAATGGACTAAACTCCTAAAACTGTAAGCTAGCCCTAATTAAATGTTTTTCTATATAAGAGTTGCCATTGCGATGGTGTCCCTTCACAGTAATAGAAACCCTAAATAGTACACACATATGAACACACACACACACACACACACACACACACACACACACACACACACATTTTGTTTGAAGATTCATCTATTTGAATTCTATTATCCTGGTAGATCTAGAGACAGACATGTGAGAATGACCAGTTGTAAGTGTGAACCTCTCTTGACTAGAATATATGTTGTCACCTTTTACCCTTTGTTGACAGATGTAGAAGTTACTATGTACGGATTAGTCCCTTACAATATAGTAAGTCTATGTTTTAGATAAAAATCACCTTGATGAAGATAAAATATTGATCATAAGACATACTGGCTATTCTATAGCATTCTATAATCATTTGCCACTAACTTCAATGTGTTGAGATTTTCCTGAAATTATGGATTGCAAAATTTGGTATTAAATTCTCTAGAATAGAACTTATAATTTTAATGTTTACATTGATTATATAAAAAAATTTAATTACCATTTTAGGTTTTCAAATATGTGATTGTTTGAACAGAATCACCAGACATAAACATTTTAATACTGAGCAGGTCATCTCTATATGTATAGGATATTTCATAGAAAGAGATATCAATATCTAAGAATACATTTGTTCCAAATTTGAGAGTTCAATTATGATTTTTGTTTAAAATATCATACTAAATATATACTGCCTAATTTTACATAGATATCTTATTTCTCTAGAATAACTGAATCAGTTTTTCAAAATTCTACCTTAATCATTACTTATTAAGTGGATAAATCTGGCCTAAGTCTTTATCTTTTCTTGAGTTATAGAACTTTTAAAATTATTTCCTTAAGTTTTTGTTTGTGACATGATAAAATATTAAACCCCCATTTTACTCCCTCAAAACCTCCTAAAAACCATCCCTCCTCTCTTTTCAAATTCATAGCCTCTGTTGTTTTATGAATTATTGCTGCATACCTTCATGTATATGTATATAGATATATACACCTAAATATACAAAACCAACTCGTTTTGTCAGTATAGTGTTACTGACATATATCATTGTTATTGGATAATCAATCAGTGTGTTCTTCCGTGGATAAGACTGTTTTCTGGCTTTCCACATTTCTTAGTTGCCTTTGGTTTTGTAGATTTGATGCCTCTTAGGTATTCTGCTACCTACATTCGCATGCCTCTTCCATGTCAGGCAGTGACACTGTTGAGATTTTATGGTCACTTCTGATATAATAAGAGGGAAACCATGCCCGGTACCATAGACATAGGTAACTACACAGACCCGTGACGTCATGGATCTTGGAGGAACATAGGGTTTTGTTGAAAGTTGCTTCCAGAAATAAGATGTAAACTGCAACCATAACTAGAAGAAAAAAACTGGTAATTTGAATATATTTTACTAACAGAAAACTGAGCCAATGCAGTAGTCACACTGAAGCCAAGAAAGGCTCCTAATGGACCAGAATAGAATCCAAATGCATCTTAACATCACAGCCATTTAATGTAAATGGTGCTTTGCCATTCTGATTGTTTCTATATATTACTTCTTTTTCTCTGTTTATAAGTGTAACCAGGATAGATGGCTGACAGGGACATTGTCAAATTCTTTTCTGAATATAGGTCACTACTGATATTTTTCTGAAAGGAATTTGTAATATTAATTCATTGAAAAAGTAAATTACTGAATTCTGGGAAATGCATTTCTGTTTTGTGTTTTTTGTTTTGAGGAAAATGCTACATGTTGATTTGTTTCTTCTTACAAATCCCCAAAGCTCTTCAAAGAAAGACCCACCACCAAGCCTCAAAAAACAAGAACTTCAGTATTGATTCCCTGTCTTTTCCACCAGTATGTAAAAAAATTAATTTGTTTATGACTTAACACATTTGCTGGTATATGAGTCATCTAATAAAGCTTTTATTGTCTAATTAAGATGGTTTCCAATCTTATTCCTCATAGGTAATGCATTTGCCACAACAAGAGATAAACATGATCTCTAGGATATGACTTAGATGACTTGGAGACATTTTTGGTACATTTCATTTGAATACAGTAATTGTTCTTTAAATTTATTTAAAATTTCATGTATATCATGTCTGGGATAGAATAGTGCAGATATTAGCCATGATTCATATGTTAAAATTTTTATACATATAGAGATAAAGGGTATAATTTATGAGATTTCAAGAAATTCTGTTTAATCCTAATAAAATCATAGGCATTCAGTTAACTTTATATTATACTCAATAAAAGGGAAAACCCATGAAATCTGATTGGCAGTGTGTAAGAACTCCATATCACAAAATGAACAGAGTAAAATGCTCACAGCATTGATTACATACTCAATAAATTATTTAAGCCTTTCTCCTCCAAATATGGACTTAATTGTTAGTGGTGTAGGTGACATTGGTTACATTTTTAATCTCCTGATGTTAGTTGGAGTGAAAAGAGGAAAACTTGGGTTAATTAAGCTAACATTCACAGTCTTCTGTATATGTTTGTGTGCATACGTATGTGTGTAAGTGTGCATGTACATGTATGTGTTTGTGTGTATATGTATGTGTGTGTGCAGTGTGTGTGTTTAAATCTCACATAAAAATTATAGCATACTCAGGCACATAATCTTTTTCTTTACATCTTACTGCATTCTAAATGTTTATTTCTATGTTTAGGAAAATAAAAGAGAAGTATTTTATGTGTGTGGATGAAAGCCGTTTTAATTTTCTTTTATTAGTTTTGAGCATGTGTTTAATTGTACTATTTCTCCCTTCTGTTTTCTCCTTCTGAACTCTCACGTATATCCCATTCCTTGCTCGCCTTCAAATTTATAGCCTCTCATTTCAACTGTTACTGCTTGAAAATATGAATTTGAAAGCATATGTATCCCCATGCATATCCTATTCAGTCCATGTAATGTTACTTGTATGTATGGTCATAGTCAGGACTGGTTGTATTGCTCTTTCCTGGAGAGCATCACCTCTCCACTCCCACTTCCCTCATGTAATTCTTGGTGAAAGCACAACTGTTCATGATCGAATTTTTCTCATATGATATGGCACGTGTACTCTTATGATCCTGGCTCCCATCTGTGTTGTCATCTTTCTGTGCCTGTGAAGTCTCATCAATATGACCACATATGATTTTTTAAGGTTTAATTGTATGTTTGTGAGAGAATAAGATTAGTTCTCGCACTTTAGTATCATAAAGCATATATATATATATATATATATAAATTTTATAAATAATGATAATATAAACATAAAAATAATGTAATAATATTGAAAGAATATTTAGAATAAAAAATGGAGAAAATTAGATTTCTATTATTCTTATGCCTTAAATAATTTCACTTTGGCTTATAGTTTTCTGTTTCTTTCCCTTGCTCATAACACAAGTATCTATAAGAAAACACTTTCACACCAGTCAGAATGGCTAAGATCAAAAACTCAGGAGAAAACAGTGATGGTGAGGATGTAGAGAAAGAGGAACACTCCTCCACTGCCAGTGGGGTTGCAAGCTGGTACAACCACTCTGAAAATCAGTCTGGCTGTTCCTCAGAAAACTGGGCATGATACTACTGAAGGATCCCTGCTATACCACTCCTGGACACTGTACCCAGAGGACTCCCTAGCATGTAATAAGGACACATGCTCCACTATGTTCATAGCAGCCCTATTTATAATAGCCAGAAGCTGGAAAGTACCCAGATGTCCCTCAGTGAAGGAATGGATGGAGAAAATGTGTTATATTTAACACAATGGAATACTACTAAGCTATTAAAAACAATTAATTCATAAAATTCTTAGGCAAGTGGGTGGAACTGGAGAATGTCATCCTGAGTGAGGTGACCCAATCACAAAAGAACACACATGGTGTGCACTCACTGATAAGCAGATATTAGCCCAGAAACTCAGAATACCCAAGACACAATACACATATCAAATGTTGCTCAAGAAGATGGAAAGAGAGGCTCCTGGTCCTGGAAAGGCTCAGTGCAGCAGTGTGGGGGAATACCGGGACAGGAATGCAGGAAGGGTTTGATTGGGGAAGAGGGTTTATGCGACTTTGGGGGAGGGGAGATCCAGGAAAGGGGAAATCATTTCAAATGTAAATAAAGAAAATATCAAATAAAAAAAGAAAAAAATAAGGGATGAAAAAAAAAGAAAACACTTAAATCCTGCTTCCATAAATTAACAGATAAACTGAAAATAAATTTATTTATCAGACACAAATAACCAAGATATTTCTAAGAAACTTATTGGAGCAGATATCAAATTATTTTGTCACCATTCACTGACATGTTATAATATTCCTGCACATGATTATTAATAACAATGACAAGACACATTTTTTCCAAAAGGGGAAAACTGATTTTTAAAACTGTTGTGTAAGACTACAACCTATTTTCTTATCAAGAATGAATAAAATTCCAAGAAGAAACATATGCTGTAACAGAACACATTGTAAGTCAAGATATTAAAAACATAAAAATAAACCACTTTTTAAAATTTATTTACCAGTGGGAACAAGCAATCTCCATGAACATCCAGTTAAATTGTTACATTTAATAAGTTAGTATAGCTCTATGACACAAAATGCACGTAAGCAAGGAAAGGAAGGGTTACAAATAACTCTCTCTGCACTTTGTTGTGGATATACTAAATTTAAGGCATATCTTGTCTATAATTTCTGCAATTATTTATTATTATTATTAATATTATTATTATTTTGCCTTTGTGGCTACTTCAGTTCCTTTATATAATGTTGTTATTTGAGGTTGAAATAAAGTGCTTATTTGAATACTAATTTCAGAGTATTCAAGCCAAATATAAATTCCTGTTAGGTAAGAAATCTCTGCAACATTCCATTCTAGAATATCCTACCAGTGGAATCAATTTATGGTAACATACATTTTGAGTATTTACTTGAAAGCTCTTAGTGGTGAATCACACATGACTTCATTTTAGAAAAATTCAACACTGTGAAAACTTCAATTTGTAGAGGAATATTAGGTCAATGATATTAGAGTAGACTATTTACAGCCACAGGCTATCTCCGCATCATTGAGCATGCTATTTCTTTACATTTCAAGGCAAATCAGAATCTGCGTTCTACCTTAACATCTCAAGTTTGCTCAGTGTAGTGGAGATGCATGTATTTTTAAACGGCATCACATAGTATTTGGATACTAGTTGTAAGTGACACTAAAATAAAACAAACCATTTGACTCCTACTCTCCTTTAGTAATTCTTCTTCATACTAGTCTTGTTGACCTAATCACATCATAGAATTAAGATAAGATAAATATGTAAATTGGATCTCATTATTCTATTCTAAACAATAACGCCCTTCTACACAGCTCTGCTTATTGGGCTTCTGAGGCTATAACAAGGAAGCATACTGTACCTCTTCTGCTGCTGCTGGATGCAGATGTGCTTGGGCTGGTTGTTATGGCTACAGAGGTTGTTACTGGTGCAGTGGTAAGGGAGGGGATGATAGTAGTGGGAAGCAAAGTGTTGGGAACATCTGGTGAGTGGAAAGAAACAAAATATAAAATAAAATCATATCATGCAAACAAAAGAGAAACACAAATGATTCAAATTATAAATACACACATCTTACTGAGGCGTAATCATTTAAAGCTGAAACAACGGAATAACAGGTACACAACAACTACCACACACACAGGTTCTGTCATTTTTCTTTCACTTCTCTTTTATGCTCCACAAAAAGAGAGAGAGAGAGAGAGAAATCCGGGAGCTAGGTTTGAGAATAAGTAAAATCGCGTGCAATTGTTTTGAGTGAAATTTAAAATGACAAGACTTCACTTGTTCTCTGAGGCCTTCGAAAACTCTCACATGCAGTAGCAAAATACATATATGTAAAATAAAAATGACATGCATTGTCAAAGAGATAAACAACAAAATACCACATACAGAAAGAAACACAAATACCGCCAGATAAGATTAAAGAGGTGTTAACGAAGAGCATGTATATGCATGTTAAGTGCCTCTCTATTTCCTTTCAGGAAAGTGATAGGAAATAGCAGGAGTGCAATCTTTAGAAACAAGCAAAGGAAGCCAATGGTTATTGTAATTGTTATTGTGCTCCTCTGGGTTTCCACAAACAATGTTAATGTACAGTTTAAAGTCTTGCAGTTCTTACCCCAATTAGCTGGTAACGCCTTCTAACAAATTTGCAGTACCTGGGAGTCTTTAACAAGTATCAAGTCAACTAGCATGGAACCCACAATGACGCGATGTTCAGAAATGTTTGTGATTTATTTAAAGAGAGAACACCAAAGAGAAGTTACTGAATGAGGATTTGAAAAATACCGTTCAGTCTCCAATCCATAATTAGTCAAGTTGTCATAAATTAAAACTTGATTCAAATCCAGGCATAAAACGGTGAGCCGAAAGAGCAGTTTAGTAATAATATTCAATGACCAAATCTTGATTTCATTAAAACCAGTCTAAAAGTATTTAGAATAGCAAAGAGACCTCAAGCAAAGTCTCCAGTGTCCGTGATGAAAAACCTCAGGATAATCCTTGGAGAGAAATTTTGTTCCCAGCAGACAGGCATATAATTTACACAGCGAGGGAATTAGAAACATTTCCCCAATTACCTGGAATTATTGTACTGGGGTTTGATTTCATATGTTTGTCATGCAACCCCCAAATATTCACAATTCTTCACGGATTATCTGGCTGTTGAAAGGTTGCTTGTCATTCTTTCAGTAAAAATCTTCGAGTCACACCAGACATTTTTCTAACACTTTACCCTGATAAATAGCTCTACTCCATCTGCTGACTGTACTGGGCTTAATTCTCCACACTGGAGACACTGAAACCAGTGTGAGATCACTCTCTTATCTTGAGTATTGATGTTTACATCTGTTTTGCAACAGGAAAAATGCTTCCTGGCCAGTCAAATTAAGAAAACAACCCCTGAAAACTCAATGATGTTACATTAATCACTAGGGAAATTGGGTATTGCCTGGGGAGCAATTTATCATGATCATAAGGTGACACTGGCTTTAGAAAGAACATTGTGAATGAATAAATACTGTGTATTTATGTCCATAGACTTCTTATTTGGTACATTTTTATCCTATGTTCTTACTTCTTAGTGAGCATTTTAGAAGATTTTACACACAGTAGAAGTAAATGGAAACATACTGAATAAAAATTAGTTAACATTTTATGCCTCTTTAAAATATAAAATAATTTATTTTTATTAGGATGAGCTCAAATTTATTTTTGTAAGAAAATTGCAAAATGAACATCTAGTACTACAATATTTAAGGACAAAGAATACTTCATCTTTAAAAGTCCATTTATTGAGTCTGATATAATTAAATTTATCACAGACTATGAGACTATATTTTTAATCAAAGAGTAACATGGAATAACAGTCTCTTAACCATTAATCTAGAAAAAAAAGAAGCAACCTTTCAAAATTACTTTTACTATTTTACTATAAAATCTGGCCCAATATAATAAATAGGCTTATATTAATTTGTTTAGTTTGGTTCATCCAAATAAAATATTATTTGGATTTAATTTTATTTTTCTCATTTCATCCATAATAGAAATCCTAGATTATTTGGGAACCTATAGATGTTCTTGTTTTCTAAGCATTCAAGAATGGATCAATCTGCTTTCTTACAAGTGTACAATATAGTAAATATAGAATCCTTTAGCATTTCCTACTATTTCATATGTTTGTAATTTCAGTTCTTACTAATACAATTTTAAAAAACTCATAAAAGCCTTGAGATGTGTGCAGACAGATGAGAAAGTTTGCCAGTCTCTGGCGTGTGTCTGGTTTCCAAGTATCTCCCATCATGTTCTGTTACCCTTCCTACAAGAATCATGTGTGATTGATGACAAGTGTGCACAAAAGCTGCTGAGAAGAAATCTTTCCCAACCATAATTACACATTTTTAACCTGCACAAATGCTATAATATGCTCCATAGTCAATGTGCTCTGTAGCTTTTTAAATGCTTAGTTTCCATGATTCTTCCCACGGTATTCTATTCATCAGTAATTTCTGATTTAAATTATTTCACTTCTGTTGTGGAATAGTAAAAGCTGAAATAACAGAAAATACTCAGTTCTAGAAGATAATTAGAAACAGGTAGAATTAAATGATGTGCGATTAGGTGGAATTAGTTAGAAATGTCAGAAAGATCAGAAAAAATGGGTGAAACTTCTGTCATATACTTAAACTTTCTATTTGATCTAATTTGATTCTGGTCTTTGACAGTTGGTAATTCACCAAAGAAGCAAGAACTCTCAGTTACTGCTCACTATAAAAATATGACTAAGGAAAACTAGAAAAATGCCCATGAATAACAGGATGGGTTAATTATAATAGAATTAAAAGGCTAAACCACTTCTTTCAAAACCACCCTCTATGTCTTCACACAGGAAAAAGATGTTATATTTTGAAAGGGTAAGTTTTAGAGCCACAGTGTACATTTTTATACCTTCAGTTATGAAATATAATCAAAACAGCAGTATCAGAAAGAAGTGGCTAGTTATTCTAGATCAAAGATGACTTGTTAATGGGATACATACTGGTTCTTAGAGATTGTTCTACTAACAGTTCAAAAATCTTTGAGCAAGGGTGGCTTGATTAGAAATCAGTAAAATCAGACATTATCAAATGACTCTGATAAGTATTCCTAAGTTTAAATCCTCTCTCCCCTGTTTTATAAAATTCAACTTCGCTTTTGAAATGTCTTGTTTCTATAAATGAGTAGCAATATTTGAAAAAAACATAGTAAGTACTTCAGTGATATTTGCTTACAATATTAATTTTGGTCCTTTAGAGAATGATCAAAAATTAGGTTTACATTTTCTCACAGAAATATGAGATATAAAACCTCTAACCACCTGCCTTCTATTTTTAAGACAAGGCTTCACTGTGTAGCCTTTGCTAACCTGAATGTTGTTGTGAAGTCCATTCTGTCTCTGCCTCTTTAAGAGCCTCCAAGACTGAGCCCTAAAGTTTTGATGTTTCTAGAATCATATATATTTTTAAAGCCCATATACTATTACACCACAAAATAGTACAATAAAGCATCAAGATATAAAACATAGCCATATTTCTCTTTTACTATTTATCTGTTCATTTTCTTCAAAGAATAAAACACTGTTTTTATATACAAGTTAATCACATACACATATAATACTAAATATTGGTGTAAATTTAATTTACTAATTCTTTCTATAACACAAAATAATTTACTTTTGTTTCTTATATGGTCCATATGTTTTCTTTAGAATTTTTTATATTATAACATGCTGAATATGTTAGTTTAAGAAGGGCTTGAGGCATACATACATATATAAATAAATATACATATATATATGTATACACATACAAATGTACTAACATTCCATTCTTATTTATAGGATATTGGAATATGGATCCCATAATCAATGTATGTGAAGTAACAGTCAAATTTATATATATAACTATGGTTTATAAATATTAAAAGTATAAAATGACATCTCAATATTTTTACATAATAGTTCATCTATAATTTGTACAGTGTCAATGCTTAAATCAACTTTGTCCTAAGTATTGTTCTTCGGAAAATGTACTATATATTAACTTAATCAGTTCCTGAAGTATTTGTGTGAAACAAGAATTATGGAGTCAAATGGTTCAGCATGTAAAAGTCCTGGGTGCCAACACTGAGGATCTGAGTTCAATACCCAAGACATACACTGTGGAAAACGAAACAACTCAGATAAATTGTTTTCTGACTTTTGCATATATGTGATGGTTTAACTACACACAAAATATATAACTAAGACATATGAATAAAATATAATATTGAGTTCATCATTAGTAATTTACAAAAGAGACAAAGTGTGCCTATTACATATTTCACAATTTAATCATAATTAATGTAGAATTAATGTTTAAAAATATTAAGAATGTTAAAAAGTTACTTGGAAAACTGTAACAAATAAAAGTAATTATATTTTGTCTAGATCTGATGATGGAAATTAGTAATTTTACAGAAATTATTAAGCTCTTCTTTTAATTCAAACAAGAGACACCTCAGTTATTTTTCTAATAACCAGACATTAAGAAAAGCTCATGAGTGAACTTATTTGAGTGTAACATCAGCTGATAGCTAATTTTAAAACTGTTTTGTTTATAATACATAGAACTATAGAACACCAATTTCTCTAAAAACATGATTGACTTTCAAATTTTCTTTTGTTAACAGACTCAATGCCATTATTTTAGATGAGTGGTTAAATAAATTCATTGAATTCCAGGAATCATTAAAATTTAAATGTGCAAATCCAATGTACTCAATAATAGTATGCATATATTTCAGCATATATATATAATATATATTGCTGTACAATATAATGTGCTATATGCTATGTCAATAAATATTTAAACTTTTAAATATAAATGAAGGGTCTCTATCCTTCAACACATATAATAAACACAGTACACATACACATACAGTAAACACAGAGGTTTCCTTTAAAGGAAATTTATATCCTTTTCATCGATAGGAAACTGAGAAAAGGTTTTAAGACATAAAATTTGGTTTATGAGTTTATGTGCATCTAATCTATGCATTGTGAGGAATGTAAAAATAATCTCATTGTATAAAATAAAAATTCTAAAGCATTCTAAGAATGCCAGATAAACGCCTATATCTGGGCCACTGAACAACAATGCAGATGCTTTTGAAGTAAGTTCCAAGTATGACTCATGAGGCCAATGCTGACTGCCAAATAAACGCGCGCTAATTCATAATAGTCTATTAGAACCTACTTACAAACATGAAGAATCACGGTACCTGAGCTGGTGTGTGTGGAAGAGCACTGTGAAGTTCGTTTTATAATAAATACATCAGTCTGTTACCTCTCCTCCTTAGCTTTGAAAACTGTGCTTGGAACTCCCCACCATGCCTCCGTTGTTCTGAGGCCGCCAGAGAGCGGATGCTGTCCTTCAAGGACTGGAGGACCGCAGAGCCTACAAGCTCTGCGTCTTTACTTCATTTCCCATTATACCAGTTTTAGATCAGAAAGAACTCTGAGTTGGACACACAAAAGGACATCTGCTCCTGCCTGGGGGCTTTTCTTTCTTCAAGTTCCAAATCCAACAACTTGTTCTCTCTGGGCTGTCATCTTCTCGCCTTCACCTCTCTCATGTCTATCTGCCAAGTTCCGTTCAATGCTCATATATGAGAAACATCCTTCCATTCTGAAACCGGTTCATGTTTCCTTCTCTATCTGCAAACGCTTTTCAGGAGCTCTGTATCTGTTGACTGTATACTACCATCCATTTTGTCTTCCAACTCACACCAGAAGCCACCACTTTAGCCTTACCAAAAAATCATGTCTTCTTTATTCACAAATACAGTCCCCCACTGCCACCTCTGTTTCCAGAAAAGGTACACTCAACCCAATTGCAAGTCTGAGGATTATATAATATTCGGCAGGCATTTTTCATTCACTACATTTTTTTTCATGAAGCAAGCATTTTAATGCAACAGATAATTTACTTAATGGTGTATTTTGAGAGCTCCTTCTTAGTTAAAACTTTATGGATGCTAATATAATGTGGGTATGTAAGCAATATATCACTTCTAAAGGCATAAATATGTAACCAATATTTAAACACTGTATGCACAAAAGTTGCACCACTTGCAGGAAATATTGTAGAAATTCCTTCTAAGCGGCTACAAATCCAAAAGACTAGTCTATGACATTAAAGTAGAGCATTCTGAAGAAGCTTCAGCTCTGAATGCTGGTGTCAGCGTTTTAAAGGGGCTAGACTCCTAAATCATAAATGCCAATCAAAATAGCAGGAAAGGGTCCCTTCCTTCAAATGTTAACGAAGGAATTAGAAAACATGGGAATCTGATCTAACACAGGGGCTGGTTACAGCACAGCAGATTCCATATAGCCCTGTGGGATGACATCACTTCCAGCAGGCACAGCATACAATAACCTGCAGAGCAGTTTAACACTTTTTGTTTTCTAATAAGGAGTTTTTCCGGGTTAAAGGTAGATTGTGCTGTCTATAGACTTAGTACGTAATTTCTAACTTGTCAACTTGTTTTACTTTCTGGCCATTTCTCTTTCTAAAAATGGCATTCAGGGTGGATTTTTGAAACAAAATTACATCTAAAGAGTCCTAGACACCAAGCATGCTTGTTTTCTCCCAAACAAGGAGAAAAGCTGCTGTCATTTAATCTCAGGTCTACACTTCTACACCCTTTCAACTTAATGGGGCCAAAGATCCCGTTCTCTAGGGTAATCAGTACACTTTAAGAGCTATTGCTTGATGTGGACACAAAGGGGTAGGATTCTGAAGATAACAGAATTAAAGTAAGAGTTATTATTATGCTGTAGAGAGGTCATATCTCTCTGACTTACAAAATAATATCAAACCCTTATATTGCTCATTCTGCAGCCATTGGGAGAACTAGGAAGTCGCATGTTGACTGGTTTTAGTTTTTGTAAAGAAGGGCATTTGTCTCTCTCCATTATACTCAGTCACATGTAGCAGCCTATTTATGTCATAGCATAAAGGGACAACAAGTCCAGACATCTCATTGAGTTGGTAGACATTAGGCTAACTGGACCTCAACCCAGCATTATGACCCCCTCCACAAGAGAGTTATCATAAACCCATCTCTTCCATAAAAAGAACCCTTCTCTAAATTCTCTTAACATCTTGCTGGTCTCTTCCACAGGCTTCTGATGCTAAGTGGAATCCTCATACAAAGATAATAATAACTAAAAAAAAGAAAATCTTGCCTTCCAAAATTGAAATTGCTGCAATTTTAAACTGCAGGTGGTCACCAAAAGTTCTATATAATTACAAGGAAAGTTTATGAGTAAAATGAATGTCTTATGTGAAGGATGGAAATATCTATTTTCCCCTTTAAAACACATTGTTTTACTGACACAAGTAAAGTGAAATTTAAGGCAGGATCTAAAATGCCTTCAACTTGGATGGTCCTGCATCATTTAGGTCCACATTCAGTCCTTGCCTGAAAGTATTCTACCCAAAGTATGTCACATAACTGGATGGGAGGCACATTACTGCCATTTTTAAGGAAAAGCAAATGAAGTAACAGATACACAGAGGGAGTATGAAAGATATTGAGGGAACGGAAATAGGTTTTCAATGAGTGCTCTATGATAAAGGAATCAAGAAGTGCTTGCACGTTATTTAATTTAACCACCTATATTCATTTTATTAAAAAATAGAGAGTTTTGGTCTGGTAATGTAAATAATTCCTTTTAAACCTGATTCTTGATTTTGATAAGTTAAACTGACTTAAAAGAAAGGTGTTCTGACGGATACGCATTTAACCTTTTTTACACATAATTTTAAGAGTCTACATTCCTAAAGATATTAGTCTGCTTTTGAAGTACAATGAGGTAACTTTGTATGGTACACTACACTATAAATAACATCATTCTGTAAACTTTAAAAAAATGTTTTGGGTACTTGAAAAAAATAATGTTATAAAATGCTGATATCAGTTTGTACTTTTAGAATAAAAAAATCACTGTCTTTACTAAGAGCCTCGTGTTTTACTGTAACAAGCCTGAGGTTTGAACCTCTCTTTAATTATCTGCTTGAATGGTGTTTTCCTTTGCTCCCTTTCACTTGCCAACACGTGTAAAGGATTTCTGACAATGACCTCTCTAGAGATGTTTCTTTCATTGATTAGAAATCCACAGTTTTGGTTTGGGAGTTTTTGTTGATGTTTAATTTGTGGGGGAGGTGTTGTTGTTTTGTTCTAGTTTTTTCTGGTTTTGTCTCTCTGAAACAAGAAATTATATGGATCAGGCTGGCCTGGAATTTACAAGTAGCTGAAGATGATCAAAAACATCTGATGTTCTGCCTCTCTTTTCTAGGTACTTGGATCATAGGTATATGACATCATACCTGTTTATCCTTTCTTCTATAATTTTTCTTTATCTATTTATTATTTATTTACTTGTCTATCGAACAATCTATTATCTGTCTATCTTTTATCATCTATCTCTCTATATACCTATCAATCATTTATCTATCATCTATCATCTATTTGTCTTTCTTGGATCATCTATCTATCTATCTATCTATCTATCTATCTATCTATCTATTTATCTATCATCCATTTATCTATCTATCATCTATCTATGATTCCAAGCATTAACCCATGCCTTTTGAATGCTGGGCTAGCTTTTCGCAGTCTTATACGTCATTATATTGGTGAAGTATCCATTTCTCTCTCACACATGAGCATATTGTACAAAAAAATGGACTGAAAGGGTACCAACTTAGTCATCACACTACAAGTAACATGTTATTATTTCACAACTGTTTTTTTTAAAAGAGTTGCTGAGTATTCCAAAAAACAGTTGAAAATCTAAAACTAAACTGAACTCCCAGTTTCTTAAACAGAAGTAATATTAGTGCCTTCCTTCTTTCACATACATGATTTTAAGTTGCCCATGAGAAAATGTTTCAATGCCTAGTCCAAGAGGTCAGTGAAAAGGCAAGGACAGGTTGGGAACCTCCCGTGTCGGCAGTGCTTACAGGAGGCTGATGGTAGAAGAGTAGAAATGAGGTAAGGGTTATTTAGATTCCAAAACAGTATATAATATATTATTTGTGGCATCTAAAAGGCAAGATGGTATAAGTATATTCTATGTACAAATCAATAGTTTCAGAGGCAAAATTCTCTTTCAAGGGCGATGATAGAGTGCTTGAATTATTAAACAAATAAGCCAACTCAGGACCATGTTTTTTTTTTTTTTTTTTTTGGTAAAAGAACTCTGTATACAGTGGAAAAATGGTATCCTAAATAGTTTTGCACATATGCCAACGAAGAAGACATGAGGGCATTGATTTCATCAGTGTTTGCTGTTTTATAGACTACAGATGACAGAAAGGTTATAGAGAAATAGAGCAAATATATTATTGATGTTGAAAAATTTGAATGACAGATTCTCAGTAAAGGTGTTTGTCCTTTGATATCCAGGCCCTCATCTATCTAGATCTGGAGGAACTTTTATATTAGTGGGAAATATATGCATGAATTTTGTAACATGACAGCTGAAAAAAAAGGCAATTTACACAGTGCATTTTCATCTTAAAATAGTGGAATTCAAGTGTACTCAGTGTTAACTCACACAATAGTACACACACACACACACACACACAAACACACATATACACTTTTAAATACACAGTGCCTTCATCTCCACTTGTCTCTGCAGAGGTTGGCAGCATATTCCAACAGGCAGAGACATGCATTTCCTACTAACAAAAGGGATCGCTCTACTTTTACATGTCTAGAAGTGTTGTGTTAAAGGGATCAATCATCCAGCCAATGACTGTGTGGGAAGATCTCAGACAGCACTGCTAAGTCCAGCAACTCTGGGCTTTCCATTATTAGTGCTTGTCGTTGCATAGGGATGTCTGCTTGATCTTTTTCATTCTATTCTCTGTATTTTCCATTTATGTTCCTAAAGAAATCTCATTATTAGCACACATAATTAATTTACCAGCTGGCAAGGTCTGTCTCAGTATGACAGAACAGATTTCAGTTGAATCGCTCTTTAATGTTTACTTCGCTGTACATATGTTTATGACCTAGTCTCCTCTTTCCTAATCTATGCAAAATTCACTCTCTAGAAACCATCATGATCTATAAGAATCCTCTTACCTGGGAATACAATTGGGCAAGTAATAAATAACATATAATCTTCCAATGCATCTAAATATTTTCTTTCTCGTAATTGTAATCCTATGTTAAAAGAAACCATAAATCTTCAGCCTAGTTACTATGATGACCAGAAGTACCCTTTTCATTTTATTGTGCTGAGCACCCATTTACTCATTAATTATGGATATTCTTGTTATGAAATGTAAAATTTATCCTCCCTTAGTAGGCCTGTCCATATGATAATAGTACTTGTTCAGATCTATGACAATAATTTAATAGGAACTTTAAAATATAAAATTATTAAGACAAATCTGTCTTACATCACTCAAGTATACATGTCTTATTTTGTTAAAGGTATCAAGTAATAATAAACTTAAAGTTTGTTATTTTCTGTACATTAGGAAAATATTTGAAAGAAGGGATACAGTAGATAAATGCTTCTTGCAGTGAAAATAAGTGTATTTTCCCTGCCTCAATTTGCTTTCTACTATAGTGAGCATACCTTTGCTTTGGGTATCCAGCATTCAGGTAGAGAGGAGATACTTTCCCTAGAGTTTGAAGAGGTATATTGAGCCATAAAGCTTAGAAGTTTCCTTTGTTGTGATGGTCTATAATTTCTATATGTTCGGTACTTTGTCTTGGAGTGTTTATATATTTGTTATTACTGATAAATGTGAGGGAAAATCACAGTTGTAACTGATTTTTAAAACTGGAAAGCCACATTTAATAGCTTAAAACCCTTCATGAGACTATAAATCATATAATTTATAGTAGGAACAGTCTCTTACTGTTAAGTTGTAAATTATACTTCATAATGGTTCTTTCCAACAAACAATAAAATGTGATAGGTCACATGTTACACATGTGTGCTATTTAAATGAATCAATATTGAAATAATTGTCTTGCGAACAATGGGAATGTCATTTTTATCATTACTTATTTCAATAAATACCTACAAATACAAATACACTAAAAATGCACAGTGGTTGTTTAGAACTATTAAATCAACAACTCATTAATTTTCCCTTGATTGGGAGAATAAAAATAGGAACAAGTTGCAATTCTATTTTAATCTGTGGTACCAAAATAATAGCTGTAGATAAATTTGCTTGTTTTACTGGTTGTAAAAAAAAAAATTTCTAGAAAAGAATATATGTATGCATAAAGTTAAAACATGGACAAGTATATAGTGTATAATTTCATTCAAAAGTAGCACAATATGAGTTAAGATAATGGAGTGAATAAGTCTATAACATACAAATTGTAGAAGAAAATCAGGACAAAGTAGAGTAAGTTGGACAATGGTAAAAAATTTAACTTACATGTAAATATTATTGTGGTGAGACAAAGGGTAAATTTGAGTAAGGAAGAGGAATGTCATGGAAACTTTCTGTAATATTTGGCCTTAATTACCATACAAGCTCCATACCATTTCTCCACTGCAGTTTTGACATTTATGCCCAAAAAGAGTTGTCTAATATGTGTACCTTTTCAAATTCTGCAGCTATTGGTGAAGAAAGAAACAGCTGGCCATTTGAGCTGCCTACCTTGCAGTATTTGCTCATAACTCTCAGGAAGGGCATTGGTGCTAGAATGTCATTCTTTAGCAATGTTTGCTGAAATAATATTTTGTATACCACATTTTAAAAAGATTTGAAGCAAAAAATTCCTATATGATTATTAAGCAAATTCATATTTCTTGCTCTCTTTCTTTCTCTCTCTCTCCTCTC